>NW_014569591.1:829325-979185 GCF_001313835.1 Polistes canadensis
AGAAGAAGAAGAAGAAGAAGAAGAAGAAGAAGAAGAAGAAGAAGAAGAAGAAGAAGAAGAAGAAGAAGAAGAAGAAGAAGAAGAAGAAGAAGTAGGAGGAGGTGAATCTGACGTGCGTGCACTGGGTGCATGTAGAACCGTACTCGATTTCCGGGCCGACGTTACCACCACCAGTCCATGAGGAAAACGTATCACGGTTCTAACCTTAGAAATCGTACCGACTGAAATGTATATGAAGCTCCATTGCTGATATACTCCGTTGCCTTTATAACGTGGCCGCGGATCGTACAAATGGATGGACGGACGGACGGATGGACGAACGGGCGGTGCACTATCGTTCCCGGAACATGTTCCAAACGTTTGCGTTTTCGAATTTGCACGTGGAACGAATAAGAGTAGAAAGGGGATACGAGAAAATGGTTACCAACCAACGTCGGTAAAACGTAACGATTTAAGACGTCATTTAATTTAATGTTTCTTCTTTTTTTCCCGTTCCGCTTAAAAAAAATGCACAATTTATATCGCCCTTTTCTACCTCCCTCTCTCCCTCCCTCCTTCTCTAAATCTCTTTACACCGTGGTTGTACTCGTGCTTTTATTTCTTTTACTTTTTTTTTCTTCCTTTTGTAAAGAGAAAAATAAAAGGATATATACAAAAAGGTGCTCGAACTCACTTCTCTTGTCAAAAGCTTTTTATACACGAAAGAAATTCTATTCAAATATATATCATTTATAATGAATGAAATTTAAAGCAGTTTTTTTTTACCCCCATGCCACCGCGGTACTCGTATAAAATTGAACATAATTTATCATATATTTCTTTTCTTTTATTTAATACACGAATCAAATCTTTAAAAATCAAACAAACACCGTACAACAGAAAAAGCCCGAATATTATAAAATAAAATTGTCAAAAATATAATACAATTGAATCAAATTTTATAACAAATACTACAGTCTCGATCATCTATTCTTGCAATCAACATTATCCATTTCTTTTATTTCTTTTTTCAAATATTTTAATAAAAGGTACCTCGCGAGACACCGTTGTATTCAATGCGTTATACCACAAAAATGAATTATCGAATATACCTGTATAGAAGATAAATCATTGGTTGAGAGTGAGAGAGAGAGAGAGAGAGAGAGAGAAAAATGTGTGCTATAGAAGAAGTATCATTTGGAGTCTCTTAATTGAGCTTTCGACTATACCTAGAAAAGTGTCTCGAACGGAACGGTACTCGTGTTAGGAGACGTGATCGGAATAACAATGACTACGAGTGTGACGCATCACATGTCAGCTCTGAAACGTGCGTTCACGCGAAAATGTCGTCGTATGTGGAGCACCGTAAGCATATAACGAGGCTAAGGACTCTATTTCGGTATACATATAGTTGACTCGCAATATACCGTTGTTGTTGAATGGTACACTGTCGTCTCCTTTTCCTCTTCCTCTTCCTCTCTCTCTCTCTCTCTCTCTCTCTCTCTCTCTCTCTCTCTCTCTCTCCCTTTCTCATTCTTTTTCCAACAACAATAGGCGTTGCATTTAACGCGCGAGCAAGACTTTATGACCCATATATCCATAATCTGATAATCAGGAAGCACAATGACCGCGTGAGCGAGCAAGATAACAAAGGAGCCGTTAATCTGGCCGAAGAACATCGTCGGAACCGTTTTAATCGAGCTACTTTCTTACGGTTCATGAGACCACCACCACCACCACTACCACCCCCGCGTTATACCCTCCACTTAAGTGCTCCTTCCCCGTTTCCGACGTTACTGCATCTGACGTCGCGTCTGAAACGACTCAGACGAAAATTAATGGATTATATGCGCTCGCCCATCTTCTTACGCGATTTCCCAGTATCCGCTTTGATGCTCCCATCATTCGCTTCCTCTCTCTCTCTCTCTCTCTCTCTCTCTCTCTCTCTCTCTCTCTCTCTTTCTTTCTTTCTTATGCTACTAATACTGTCGAAGTAAACTTTTATCGTTCTGCTCTCGAAGAAATATTTCGCGAAAAATCACTCCGACGAATACGACGAGAAAGTAAGAGATGCCTTAACGAGATGAAAACCTTTTTTTTTCTTTTTATCCTAATTAATTATTTAGATACCTAAATATGATCAAACTTCGTTAACCCGAATTTTTTCCTCAAGTCCCTGCCGGCACGGATGATTCCTTATTAGATAAGTGTATTAAAATATAGTTCGATGGTAAAGTAGTTTGGTAAAGTAACTCGAAGCCATTTATCAAAGCGTGATAGCCCCATAGGTATGCGAATTTTTACGAGTTGTTTTTTTTATCCCGACTTTCCTGCGTACTTTAGAAAAGAAAAGAAAAAAGAATAAGAGTATAAGATTGCGTAGGATGGGGGAAAACAAGGAAGATGACTTTCGAAGTAAGGAAGAAAAAAGTTAAGAAAAATGGGGCGTCGGGGTGTGGAGGGGGGTAAGAAAGGAAGGGAGGAAAAAAAAGATATCAAACAAAGTAGCAACACGCTAAAAGCACTCAGAGTACGTTCTTTTGTACTTCGAAGATTTCTAGCGGCGATGAAACATTTAGCGAATGGCGTTGCATAATAACAGTCTTATTTATTTTACTTTCATATACAAAATTCGAATTTATTTCAAGTTACACTGTCTTTCTCTCTCTCTCTCTCTCTCTCTCTCTCTCTCTCATCGTTCTTTTCTGTCATAGGTTCTTTTCTTATTTTTCTTTTTTTTGGGTCGTTTTCTCTTTACTCGAGTGTTACGACCGAGCCATGATAGGTAAACCAGAACTTTTTTCTTTTTTTTTTTTTTTATATCTTTTCAAACAACGTATAGATAAAACATTCAAACTGTCTGGAAGAATATTGTATTCTATTCGGCCGGTTGCTTCTTTCTAGACTTTCAATCTTGAATATTTTCCTTACTCGGTACCTTCGTTATCTTCTCCCTCTCGATGTCATGAATTTTCGATGTACTTTACCGTGGTCCGGAAATGTCTGCTCGAACGAGCATCGAGTGAAATATTCCTAAGGTTATTTTCTCCTAAATTACCTTTTCTACTGTTCGACCTTGTACTTTCTCTCTCTCTCTCTCTCTCTCTCTCTCTCTCTCTCTCTCTCTTTTTCTCTCTTTCTTACCCTCCGGCATAATCTAAACGAAAATGGGGAAAGAATATCTTGGAGTCATCAAAGGTGTATGTATGCATGCTTTTTAACAAGTTTCCTAAAACGCTAAGCAATATTTTTCTTTTTTTAAGAGAAAGAAAAGAAATAGAAAAGAGAAATAAGGAAACGCAATATTCGGTGGTGGTGGTGGTGGTGGTGGTGTTGTTGCGCATCGACCTCGATTTGCAGAACCCGATGTGCGAGGTAGGTGGGTAGGGTTCACTATTCGCGTTTTCGGATGGACCATACTACTGCACAATCTTCAAGCCGGAAAACTTTTATCAGGGAAATAATTTCGTTGGGGAGTTCCGTATGAAGTTTCTTCTCACGGATCTCGGCGAATAACTGTCCGAAGAAAAAGTTTCTTCCTTTCTCCGCGTCACCTTCCTTGTCCCCGAGAGTAGATAAAAGTTTCACCGATTCTAACGCGTACAAAACTCACTCCAGCCTGTGTTCTTTCGCGTGCGTGTCCATTCCAGGCGTATTATTATCGTGGTTGAAGTTTAACTTGCCTTTTCGCGAGTTAACGGGTCGTATGATTCTTTCGGAAAAAGTTCCAAATAACCGTCGGTATAACAACGAAGTATTTAAGTATTTCAGATGTTAGAAACGATACTTTTAATAATTCAATAAATAACAATTATACAAGTATATAATAATTATAAAACAAATTTTATATTTATATTATTTAATAGTGCATAACATTTGAAAGCATACGAGTTTGTTATTTGTTCGTTGTATTATTGACTATATTGTGGTCACCGTACGATTGACTGAAATCGTTTTAGGCAACATATTTATATAATATGTTTATCTCATAAATATTTATAATATTTACGCGTAATAACGAAGTATATATAATAACGAAGTATATATAATAACGAAAATATTGTAAATATTATTCATCAGTCTGGAATATAATTAATAAACTTATTATAAATTAATCATATTCCTATATATATATGTTAGTAATAATAAAAACCATCGATCTATTATTAATCAAATTATTATTGTTGTCATTATAAATCCTATTTGCAAAGCTCGTCAATCCAGCTTTTTCTTCCCAGCGTTCTATAGAATCTTCCATGAAACACAAGTACCCGAATAATAGCGCTTACGCTTTATAGTAAATACCAATAATTTTTAGAATTCATGTACCTCGGATGCTCTGGCATAAATTCAAAATATTCGATAGTACATATATGTCTCTCTGTACATACATGAAACGAGAGTAAAACGCGAGTCTCCTAATATAAATTTGATTTTTATTCGTAACCTAGGTTCTTCGTGATCGATGACACGGGTAAGAATAAAATCGTGCCAGATTCACCATTATTGCACCTTCCATTCGAGTTGTTATATCGTATCAATCTTTTCATTCGTCTTGTTAGAGTAAATTCCGATACTTAAAACGGTGCAACGATGAAAACGACCTGTCGAACGATATGTCGCTTCGATATATACGAGAAAAAGATGCTCGAGAAGAACGGAAAAATAAAAGAATTTTAGAGAGAGTGAAAGAAGGTGGTGCAGGAGTTGATGGGGAAGGGGAAAGGAGAGGGGGTGGGGAAAGAAAGTACATACACGTGCGGTAAAAGACGAAAGTTGTGAAAAATGAACGCTTGCAGTCCGACCTCTCTTATCCTCGTACAAACAACTTTTACGTAGGTATCGCATAATCTACCTTCGGCTTCCGTACGAAGCCGCAACGAGCTTGAAAACAACGAGTATGAGGAGAAGAAAAAGGAGGAGCACGACGACAACGACGACAACGACAACGAAAACGACAACGACAACGACAACGACGACGATGCTCTGGCACTTTAGTTGAATCGCGCAGGTGTATATCGGTACGATCATGCGCGCACGTTCCTACGTGCACCCCCCTCCCCCCCTCTACACGAAGTCTAACCTTAGACTTTAGCAACTTATATTTTTATATTATTTTTTATCACCTTTGTATGTATATACTTATACGTAGATAATATAATACGTAGTTATGTACACTTTTGCAAGACTTACTCTTAAAACGCGAACTACGTCTTACGGGGTCTTGTGAGATTCATCTTGCGGAGCGCGAATAATAATTTTCTTTCCCCCCTTTTCTTTCCCTCTCTCTCTCTCTTTATATTTAGTTGCTTGTCTCTTCTCTTCATTTGAAGACACACACGCAAAAGATTAATTCATCAACTGCATGAAACGTGCCTCTATGCCAAGGATTTTCCTACATCTTCACTATGCACGCTCGTTTTTTGTCGCTCGAATGATCTTTCCAATTTTTACAAAAACAATTCACTTCGTTTAACGTATTTCTCGTATGCGTGTTTGAAATGCGCGTTTACACATGGTAGCTATATATATATAAATCCCACAACGTCTTCTCAAATTGTAATATTTTTCTGAACATCGTGAATTTCTTCTTACACTTTAAACACGAAACTTTAGCTTAGAAAGAAAACGTCGAACGAAAATCCCAGCAACCGGATCAGTATATAAAGGGAAAAGCAAATTGGATAAGTTTGTCGCACGAGTCAGAGCGCGCATCGTTTTACAGAGGTTTGAAACGTAAAGGGGACCAACGTAATACGGTCGGATGATCAAAAGAGAAATTGTTCGAGAAACATTCAACCCATTCATTTGCTACTATCTTTTCTCTATCCCGTGTTAAAAAATATATCTAATACCTACCTACACATATACACATATACTTTATTCTACGCGTTTATTCTTATTTCAATTGTTTCTCGCGTGCATTCTCACGTATGATTTGATTTCGTATAGCGTCATCGTAAATTCGTATCAATCAGATACTAAACGTCGTATCTCCTCGAGAAATTCGTATTTTTTAAAGCGTCATATATTTAGCTTTCGTTTAATGCAAGAACAATGTGCTGCTACACGACGACAGTTTCATCAGTCGTACCAGCGTCACATCTGTTTTACATGGTGGTATGATGTCGTAAACGAACGAGGGGAGGTTGGAACTATTTTCAAACTAATCAAGTGCCGTCAAAGGGCGCGTTATCTTTCATAAGTAAACTCAACCTAAAGAGAGAAAGAGGTATCTGAATTTTCGGGTGATAAAGCATCATCAACTATTTCCATTCTATCCCTTTTGTGATCGTATTCGTCTCTACCGTGTTTACGGTTTCAAAACGTATGTATTTTATTTCCATTTTCCTTCTTCTTTCTCGCTCAAACCTTTTTTTTTTTTTTCAATTAAATTGCCAAGAAACAGACGATGGAAACGAACGGTACATTTAATGAGTATGCATCTCCGTGGTTATAATACGTAACAACACAAGGTTTTATCGTGAAAAAGACAGAGAGAGAGAGAGAGAGAGAGAGAGAAAATATAGTGTAACGTTTTGTCTTTTCGTTTAGCTCGCTGGTCCACGAACAACATTTCTCGCATAAGTTCCGATGCAAACGTTGCGAATCGATAAATATACTTTTATTAAATATCTTCTTTTTCTTTTTTTTTGTTATTTTGTGTTTTTTTTTTCTCTTTAAAGAATAATTTCATTAAATACATTTATGCGTTCGATATAGGTTGGGAATATCGATACGATCACTTACAATTATGAACAAAAAAATTTCAACCACTAAAAACGTATCGACAAAACCGTGTATGCGTTAATTGACAATTGAGATAGCAATGAACGCGCGCGTACCGCTGGTTGAACAATGTTTTTCTTTTTTTTTTTTTTTTATTTCCCTACCCCTCTACCCCCTAATCTACGTAGGAATATCTCATGCGCGTAGCAAAATCCAGTAGCGAACGCAAGCGCATTTTATTACGTAAACGTTATCCCTCCCCCTCCCATTGATGGCGTCAAATGTTGACCTGCCCTTTCTTCCCCCCCTCGCCCCCCAAAAAGCTTCGTGCCATTTCAAATTTTATCTCTTATATTTTTCTCTTCATATCTTTATCTCTCTTTTATCCATTTCTTTTTCCGTTCCGTTTCGTTCCGTCGTTCGCTTGTGCACAACTGGAGAACGATAAATTAAGGTGAAAAATCGTCGACATTGAAGTTTGCGAAAAGAAAAAAAAATCGAAAAAAAAAAAATAAAAAAGAAGGAGAAAAAAATAATACGTACATTTGATCTGAACGTACGTAATATTACTTTCCCTTTCCTCTTTCACTTATTCATGCATTCTCTATCTGTGATTCGTTGTGCATCCAACAACGTGTTAAATGGTTAACCGACGTGCCTGTCAAAATGACGCATTCGCACTTACCTTTGCAAATAGGAAGCCAATTACGTCCAACGTAACTTAATCAATTGCTTAGCTACGTATTCGTGTATTTCAGAGAAGTTGTTCGTTGTAACTCACGATCGGTTTCAAGAGAAAATGATTGATAAATAGACATATATTGGATTATAGTGCCTAGGGAATGATCTTGATTAAACGGCTCCGAGTGCCGGAGGATGATAAGCTCCCTTCACTTTCTCTTCTTCTTTCTCCCTCTCACTCTCTCACTCTCTCTCTCTCTCTCTCTCTCTCTCTCTCTCTCTCTCTCTCTCTCTCTCTCTCTCTCTCTCTCTCTCTCTCTCTCTCTCTCTCTCTCTCTCTCTCTCTCTCTCGCTCTCTCGTTTCGTAGATTCGATTTCCAAGCGGAAGACATGCATCCTGTTCTTTCATCTCCGATTTGTATCCTTGCATCGAGTTATCAACGAAATCAATATTCGTTTCGGTATCGTTATATCTATTTACAATCTGGACGACCTTTGAAACGACGTTTCCCAGACGAAACTGAGAAAGAATATATCACTGTGTGTGTGTGTGTGATGACAGGGTTTCCTCGTTAACGTTCGTATATATAATCGAACGGCTATACTTTTCATTTTTGTTTGCTGCATTCCTCTTGGGGTAGAAAAAAGGGAACAAGCTTCGATAAAACAATAGTTGGTACACATATATATGTATATAATATGTATTTATATGTATATGTATATAGGTGTATCTGCTATCTCGATGTGGCAAAATTCACAAGCCACGAACCGATAGGCGTTGGGGGGTGATGGGCGATGGGCAATAGGCGATGGTGGTGGCGGTGGCGGTGGTGATGGTGTCCGTGGATAGGCAATAGATAGGCAGTACATAGGCAGATATCGGTTTTTGATGAAATCGGGATTTGTTTGACGTTCGAAGCGTTGAAAGGTATCGTACAGACGACGCTAGCTAGCGGCAGCCAATGTACCGGTGCCGGTTGCACGTCAAAAATTTAATATGCACGGTGCAACGGCCGAAACGTCTCTTTGTCGCAGAACCGACGGCACTGGTCTACCCGAGGGAGACGCGATTGGTTACGTGCTAACGACCACAGGACAAAATTCTCTACTTTATTTTTTTCTTTTTATTTTTTTGCTTTTGTCCTTTGCATCGTCGTCGATTTTTTCGTCGTCGTTGTATACTTTCTTTTTATATACCTTTATATACTCTTTTTTTCTCTCACTCTCTCTCTCTCTCTCTCTGATGCATACCCAATCCATGTCCATTTTTATTAATCGGTCGCGTTTGTTTATTCGAGAATGGAAAAGGGCGAGGAGGTATTCGAGTACCACTACTACCACCACTATCATCACCATCACCATTACCATCGGCTTGTCGCTGTAACGAAATTACACTAAACTTTGTTTCAGGGTTTCTCGTTAATATTTCATCTCGAAATAGCCGGTTCGAATAAATCCGTAGGTATGTGAAGATGGGAAACCAACCAACCCCCAACTCCAAACCAACCAAACTCATTCCTCTCTCTCTCTCTCTCTCTCTCTCTCTACTCGCCATTCTTGTACCTCCCCCACCCCCTAATTTCGCGTTATTTCACTTTATACGACTGGAGAGGTTGGATCTTTCAACGATGGAAAATTCAGAACAATGATTTGTCGTTCACTTTTTTTTTTTATTTTTTTCTTTTTATTTTACCGTACATGAATCTCTTTTTTTTTTTTTTTTTTTTTTTTTTTTTTTTTTTTTTTTTTTTTTTGGGAAAAACGTTATTATCGCTATTATATCTCGAGTTTGTAACACTCCTGTTGAACATGGCAATAAAACCGTAATTTTCCACGAAACGAGAATGATAGAGAAAAATAGTAGAGAACAACGCTTTGCCCAACGGAAAGTGCACCATCGACGAAACTCGGTGAAATCTCCTGTCGGACAAAAACTGGACGAAACCACGAAACGTTCATTTTCGTATGTATATATATACATATATATATACAAGTATACGCATTTACTATTTGGATCAAAGAGTTAGATATTATTTCTTTTTCTCATTTCTCATGAGTTCACCGTGGCTCGTTCGAGTAGGCGCTTTATTCGACGGAAAAATATGACGGACCTTTTGCGAAATATATTAATATGTCGATTCAATTTGTAAAATTAATTGGAAAATGAAAATTTACGCGCGCGTGTGTGTGTGTGTGTGTTATGAAAACAACATTATTACCGACACTAGTTAAATGATCCTTTTTAACAGAAGTTTTCTGTATTTTCTGCAACAAAGTTCAATATAATGAATGCTACTTTAAATTATTCATAAAAATCGTTCAAAAGGAAGAGAGAGAGAGAGAGAGAGAGTAAACAACGAGCTTACTTTTTGATTAGAACGTTTAATGTTCATTAAAAGATAAAATCACCTATTTGCGCAATGATCCATCTTTAAAAGAATATAATCGACTGGTACTACTTAAGTGATTGCGTTTCATTAGAAAAAAAAGGAAAAAAAAAAAAAGAAATAAAAAAAGGTTTACGAATATAATGAGTATCGATTGATATCGTAGTGATCGATATTCGTATGCTGTTGATTGTACCAAACGACGAGAGAATCGGGAGAGAAAAGCCACTCTCGAGGACGAGTATCGTTATACTCGATATTGGACTGTGTCTCCTCTTTCGGCTGTTATTGCGGTTCGCAAAATTATTCGTAATGGGATTTAATCAGATTAGTAGGCGAGAGCGTGCGTCATACGTTATATCGACATGTTCATGAGCGGAGTGGTAGTAGTAGTGGGCAGTTAACGACCGATACATACAAATTTATTCAATACCCTTCCTCTCGTTGCTATATGTGCGCGTGTGTGTGTGAGAGAGAAAGAGAAAGAGAAAGAGAGAACGAGATAGCACGAAAACGTGCACATTCGATATACGGTATGCTTGGAATTTCTGTTCGATGAAACGAACGTACGTCTCGTTACGCGTTCGAACGGTTTACCGACAATTACTTTCTCACTCTACCTTTACAAACACACATACGTACTACAAGCCAATCTCTTTTTTTTCTCTCTCTCTCTTTCTTTTTGTACAACGCTTGTAAAAGTTCGATATTTTGTTTCTTTTAGTACTAAACAGGATATTTCGATGTAATTGGATTATAGCGATATATTCGTGTGACACTAACTATTTAAATTTTTTTTTAATTTGTTCTATATTCTCTTTTTCGCGATATAAAAAACGAAAAAAAAGGGAAGAGTATTTGGAAAATATGATTTTAAATAAAATTTATATATATGTGTGTACATATATATTTGATAAGAAGGAGATTAAGCGAGAAAGTAGAGTGCTGCAGATGAAGCAAGTTCTCGAGAAGATTACTCGATGTGGTGGTGTACGCGTGTGGGTAGCTTATTCTCGAGTGTTAATCGTTCGAACGTCCTTATAGGGGATGATGGTCGCGAGTAGGTTCCCAAGCACATCGTGTCAGCCGGTCTTATTGGTCAGTGGCATTTTATTGCTGGCTGATGACGCCTTGATAGCCAAGCTGTTTAATAATGCGCCTTTGCCACCGTCCTTCTTCTTCTTCTTCTTCTTCTTCTTATCTCTCTTTCTCTCCCACGTAAATTACTACCCAACGACGTTTCTCTTTTAGTTTCCTTTGCTTTTAAATCGTCTTCGAAGGAACGGAACGGAACGAAACGGAAAAAGAGAAAGAGAGATGTACCGTTACGTTGCCTTCATTTCAAACAGTATCACGTAGCCACTGGTTAACGTTGTCAAGCGATCCAATTAATCGGTTGTGATAATTAACATGAATTACGTTGAAATTTAGGAGAGCTGGAGGGTGGGGAAGAAAGGAAATCATTGCGCACAAATTCGGTAGATTTTCGGTGTAAAAGAGATCATTAGGAATTCGTCCAGTATATAATAAATAGAGCTTCCATTGAGGAATGTTTGAAATGTTGGTGGTAATGCGAAGATACAAGAGAGAGAGAGAGAGAGAGAGAGAGAGAGAGAGAGAGAGAGAGAGAGAGAGAGTGAGAGTGAGAGAGACATTCGCTAGGATTCATGGAAGTTAGGATATTACAATATAATTACGAGTTTCTCCACGATCAAAACCAAACGCGACGTATTCACCTAAAATACATTAGAGAGGTATTTGGAGTATTTCATTGTTAAATACAGAGAGTCTATGGTAGATATTTAATATTAAAATAGAATAGAGAAATTTTCGAATATTGAATTCATGAAAAAATGATGAAAAAGTGAATAGGTATTTTGGAATGAACGAATAATTGATACCCTCCTCCCTCCATTGACGTAACTGTAAAAGTAAAACAGGATGGTGTATTTAACTATACGCGTATAAACAAACAAAAAAGCTGTAAACCTTGGACACCTTTCTCTCCTCTCCATTGTTCTCCTCCATTTCGAAAGAATTCGTCATTCTCTCTCTCTCTCTCTTGGTTCTTCTTAGAATGGGTTGGCTTCTTTAAGTAATGCGCCCAACTCGCGGCCGCCTAGCGAGAATTATGTTAACAATGCCATTAAGGTTCGCCCGGAAGTGTCGTAGTATTTTTTATTTTCCCGCCCGGCCACAATTTCGTTCAGAAGCGCCTAGGTGTACAGAGAGAAAAGGTTGAACTCGAAGGGAAGAAAAGTAGAAGGAAGAAAAAAAACCGTTCGTGTAAGAGGAATAAAAGGATGACTGAGTAAAGAAAGAGAAAGAGAGAGAGAGACAGAGAAGATGGAAGGAAAAGAAAAAAAGGAAAGTAGGAAGAATTCTCTCTGGCTTCTCGAAAATTACGGTCACAATTCTTCCCGAGACAGATATTATTACAGCTCCCGCGAAACGCTTCTCTTCTAGTAGCAGCAACTCGGTGGCGGGCCTTCAATTACGCAGAATGCATTTAAACTCGATACACCTGCCGGCAGTAGCGTACGAAGAAGAGCATGCCGGGTGTAGGACGGTCACGGATCACGAGGAGATCCAAACACTTCTCCTCCTCCTCCTCCTTCTTCTCCTTCTCATCCTCCTCCTCCTTTTTCTTCTCTTTTTTCTCCGGGAAAAAAGTTCTATTTCCGACTTGAGAATGCCATTCGGATGATCTCTTCCTTCTCCCGTGGTAAAATATGCCATAGGAATCAAATCGTTTTCCTGAGCTGAGTCTACCTCCGTGTTGTCGTTTGTAAATACTCGCGTACGCCTATTCTACCCTCGGGGTGAACTAACGACTTGATTGAAACCCGAAGGATAAACTCTCGCACACCGTGATACTAAAAGTGAAATTCTCTATGAGAAAATGAAATAGGGAGAAGAGATTTGTCGAGCAAATGATATGTAACGATGAATAAACAAAAAAAAGGAACAAACAAACGAAATAAAGATGATGGAGAAGAAGAATAAGAAGAAGAATAAGATGATGGGGAGAAAAGTAAACTGTACGAAAAGGAAATGGATAAAGATAAATACGTTATCCCCTCTAGGCAAGAAATAATCCATGTTTCTTGTTAACACGACGAACAGGGAAGTTTATCATCTGTCGATTGAGCTGTCTCTTCATCTTCTTCTTATTCTTCTTCTTATTATTATTATTTTTTCTTCATTTTTGTGTGTTTTCTTTTTTCATTTCTTTTAGTCTTTCATTCTTTATTCTAATGTTAGAACGATTCTTGTTACTATTTGTACAGAGATAGAAGGGATCCAAGAATTATTTTACCATAACTCGTAATCGATTTCGCGGCGTTAGGCGTCTCAATAAATCATTGGTAATTGCTGGCAAATCAATCATTCGCGATTGGCGAGTCGTTAGTAAAAGAGAAACCTGTCTCCCTAGAGGCAAGTCTAAGTGACTATGTACGTCATACGAAGTAACTATGTACGCACATATGTTATATACATAACGTATCTATGTACGAAAATAAAAATAGGATGGTAGGTGTATTATACGCGCGAACTTATCATACGCGTTTTATCGATGCAACTCGAAGACGGGCGGCGTCAATTTTATATCGGTCGTTGGACCGTGTTATTCCCCATCATTTCTTTTATGCAACTTTGTTTCGAGTATTACGTACCGTAGGAACACTTTTTATGAAATGGCTTTTTGGAAAAGAGCCATAAGCGAGCGCAGCCCCTTTTCGGGCAAAACTCATAGGTGGCTAAATAAATATAAATCGATCCCTTCAAGATAGACAAGATTATTATCTCGTATTTCATTAAAAAATAACTTTAACGTTTGTTCAAACACGTCTCGACTCAATTATTAATATAATGTTTTATAGAAATATAGAAGCAATATTTCCTATAAAGATCGTTTTCGTAATATAAGTTTTAATAAGTCATTCATCTACGATTGGTTGGTTATAATCGTGGCGAATCGTACTCTCTTAAAATATCTTTTAAGCCTCTCGAATCGAGTAAAATCATTCGTTAGCCTTTATACGTGGGAAAGCGTAAGAAAGCGAGGTTTCAACTTGGACGTCTTAAGTCTTCTGAGAAATGGTCCCTGCATTCTTCATTTCATTCCCTCGATGAAACTCGACTGTACACAAGAGAGAGAAAGAGAGAGAGAGAGAGAGAGGGAAAGTAAGAGAGGTATATACGCGAGGTTGCTTCGAGCCAGAAGACAAAAGCCCGATTAACTTGATCAATGGTAGCTAGTGGATACCCAATGAAGGAAACAGTACATCATACGCTGTCCCAAGAAAGAGAAACAAAGCCAACGAAAATAATGTTTTACTTTTTTTTATTCATTCCTCGTGAATAAAAAAGAAAAGTAAGAAAGAAAGAAAAGAAAAGGTAGGAAGAAGAAGAAGAAGAAGAAGAAGAAGAAGAGGAAGAGGAAACGATTAGTACGATTACTTTCGAGGTTAACATTAATGGCCCTTTTGCCGGCTAGAATCAAGCAATGTCGACCACTCTTAATCCCAAAGGGCACAGGGGCTTTTACTTATATGCTGATGTATTTCGTGTGCGCGCGCAGTCATCTAGATATATAGTATATATATATATATATATATCGAGTTATCTAGGTCCTCCAACGTTGTATCACGAATAACGCTTCTCCTTCTCGTCCTAGGTTCTATCCCCTTTTCTCCCTGTTACTATCCCCTTCTTCTTCTTCTTCTTCGCTGTCTACTACTATCACCATGATATAGTTATACATTATTCGATATTGCGGCATCACGAGTTCCCTTGGGACGATCTACTCATTGTATACACCACGCTGCCACACGTAAAACCGAGACCCGTACAGCTGGTCCTCCAACAGGAATAGAAGTAAGAGCTGAGTGGACTTTCGCGGACAGAAGGGTGAGAGAGAGAGAGAAAGAGATATATATAGAGACGAAGGGAGGAAGGGACGACTGGAAAAAGCAAGAGAGAGAGAGAGAGAGAGAGAGAGTAGACTCGGGAGAAAGGACGCAGCTACAATTCAATGTACAATGTTTGAACATTACTTGAATGCTTAATGAAGTCGTGTCTTATATCGAACAATGCCTCCAATGGTTCGTTCGTTCGCATCTAAATCCCCTCTATAAACCTGGGCTGCTTCACTTACCCCCTCGTCTTGTTTCCCCTTTACCAATACTCCTTTCCTATTCTCTTCTTCTATCGATATCCCTTTACTTGTCTCCTTCCCACCTTTTGTCTGTATCTCTCTCTCTCCCTCTCTCTTTCCTTTTCTCTTTGTCTCCTTGTTCGATTTCATGTCTCAATTCTCCTTCTCTCTCTCTCTCTCTCTCTTCTTCATCGATTCTACTGATCGATCTCATATATGCCGGCGTGTTACCTCCCTGTTACGTGGTTCTCTTGACTCCTATCTTGTTCTCTAGCAAAGGGGGTGATGGGGGTTTTAGTCGTTCTACAGAAATCTATTCCCTTATAGCTCTCGTAAACGCGACCCTCGTCCGAATAATTAATTATATTAGATTCCAGGTAAGCAAAAGCAACGTTTAAAACGATTACCTAAATTCTTTTCATTTTTCAATACTAGTTAGATCACATTTTCTATGAATAGAAGAAATATGACTTGGTCTCACTTTTCTTCCGTACAATATTCGAGTTACACGTATATATATATATATATACGCATATAAAGATGAGGATTTATCGATCTTTCGGGAGTACGTTAGAGAGTATCGTTTTTCGCGATTGGAGAAGAAAATATAAGAGAACGTTGAACGTTGTAAGTTAAGAGACGACAAACGTAGGATAAAGAAAGAGAAAGATAACGTGTACGTTATACCTAGTTATTTCATCCACGAGCACCATCCAACTAGATCTCCGAGCGTGCTGTATTTCCAATGATTCATCTTGTGTGGTAGCTGACCGACGTTGTGCGGTACACCTGTGTGCCACGACGAAGGTGAACGACGAAGCCAACAGAGAAATATATGGATAGATTACGAAAGAGAGAGAGAGAGAGAGAGGGGAAGAGAGGGTGAGGTAGAGAGTACTGAGGGTGTAGGTAACAGCTATCTCATCTCTCTGTACATCGTGGACCTTCGTCTAGGTAACAACTGAATTCACCATTCGCGTTTATCACTAGTCCTATGTACGATAGCTATGCGATAATACCAGCTGATACAATGTATGAACGAAATTGTTCCTCTCTTTTTCCAGCCATCATGACGACGACGATATCATCCTCTACCCCCTTTTCCCCCCATTGGATTCTATACTTCTATACTCTTATTTTCTTATTCTTCTATCGTGGCATTATATTATTGTGCAAAACGAGCACTATGAGATTTCATCTTGATAGTTGTTTGACGATCGCTTGCTCAAGCTTTGATTTTCCAGCTCAAACTGCAGTATAGTTTACTCGAGATGTATATTATTACCAGAAAGGAGGACGGATTCTTTCTCTCTCTCTATCTCTCTCTTTTTTCTCCGTTTAGCTCCGAGGGTTTCGTTTTCATTCCGAAATCTCGGTATTTGATAGAAATCTGTTCGCCGATGTGCGCGGGACTTTCCCTTTCTTAAATATTTTCGACATTTCTGTTATCAAGGTAAGAAGTTTCTGATCCACCTTTTTGGATAATAAATCTACATCTCAAAGTTTCTTTATATCTTATTATAGATTATACGAATATTAAAATTAATCAAATTCATTTTTTGGAAAATATAATAAGTACAAATAATACATTTTCCGAATTTCGAATTTTAATCCTAATAATAATAATAATAATAATAATAATAATAATAATAATAATAATAATAATAATAATAATAATAATAATGTAACATTGTTCGAAAAATAAAAAATAAAATAAAAGATATCGAAATAAAAGAATTATTGGTATATAAAAATCCAATAGAAATTTTTCACACAAGAAAAGAATAAAAATAAGTAATTATTATCCGATTCGATTCCGACGACGACGACGACAACGAGTATGCTGAAACAAAATGTTATTTCCTTTTTTTCTTTTTATCGAAGCAGAAAAACGATTTTACTGGCAACGATAAAATACATAACATATAATAGACTCGCGCGTATATTGGACTGTCATAGAAATTCAAGACGTTTTTGTAGTACGACGATGAGAACGTCTACGGATGATGAATATTACGCATATTATACGACCAACCGAAATAATCCCCGAAGCGGCGTGATATGGTATGTTCGTTTCGTACTTTACCGATATTTGCCATACTGTTTTCTTTTTTGTTGTTGTTGCTGAGAAGCGCTTAGTTCATTCATACGTCGTTACTTCTGGGCACGAAACGGTGCATCGGCACAAACACCGCTATATATATATACCGCTACGATGTTTGTTCTCTTGTTCTGGTCTTGTCAATAACAACGTGCATCCCATTATCAAAGTAAATCATGGTTCGCATTACTTCCACGCTTCGGTGCGAGTTAATACGCTTAAGGATTTCGCGTTGAATTACCGTGATCGTGCGTATAAATTTCACGGAATGGTACCTCGCGCGAGATGCAAATCGAAAATTTTTTTTTTCTTCGAATCGTGTTTCCTAACATAAGGTCTAACGATAAAGAAGCCCAAGGATGGTCTTCCGATATTGATCAGAGTTATATAATATTACTTTTATCAGTGTTAAGATCAAATATACATCCTATCGTGTTCAATAAGTCGGTAAACCAATAGCACAACTTTCTTGCAAGAAAGTTGTGCTATTGGTTTACCGACTTATTGAACACGATAGGATGTATATTTGATCTTAACACTGATAAAAGTAATATTATANTATAATATTACTTTTATCAGTGTTAAGATCAAATATACATCCTATCGTGTTCAATAAGTCGGTAAACCAATAGCACAACTTTCTTGCAAGAAAGTCCCGTTTTCACACCTTTCTCTCTCTCTCTCTCTCTCTCTCTCTCTCTCTCTCTCTCTCTCTCTCTCTCTCTCTCTCTCTTCACGAGCAAGCTAGAAGGTTTGTTAATAATTAGCACGCGCAAGTTTCAATTCTATGATAGAGAAAACGAAATCTAAGGTTTCTATGGTGTATCAAATTGATCTTCCTGTTTCTTGTCGAAACTACAAAGATCCCATGGCACCCTATCCAACGTTCTTCGATTCCGTAAAACGATCCGCGACACTATGATAGCTTGCGAAACCGGCACTTGGATGTTATATACGCGATATCAGGAAGATAACGAGTGCGAGAGAGACGATCGTAGGATCATCGGGAAGAAATTCTCATAGATCATCGATGTCGGTAGGGGGTCTCCCATCTCGAACACAAAGATCATAACGATTCCCGTTATGGGGGATCTCGATACTTGCTGAAATGCGAGCTGCGTCGTCTTACTTCGATGGGGAAGATTTAATAAACTTCTTTCCCCTTTTTTCTCTCCTTTTCTCTCTGTATATATACATATATGTATATGTTATATATAGATGTAATTTCAATTTCATACTGTAACTAATTGCTTCTCGTGATTTCATATATTATCCAATATGTATGTACTGCTAGAAAGTTATATATATAAATATATATGTATTTGTGTATATGTGTATATATTAGTATACAACATATATTAGTATAATATATAAAACAAAATATATTATTAATTATAGAGCATCGTTAATGAAAATGAGTATAAAACATAGTACGTAATGTAAATGAGAAGATAAATAATATAGAAAAAATATATAATAAAAAATATATAATAAAACTATATTATTAATTAGAGGATCGTTAATAAAAATGAGTATAAAACATAATACGTAATGTAAATAAGAAGATAATATAGAAAAAATATATAATACCTAATGCAGGAATACTTCCAAATACGTCTGGTCGGAAGCGAGGAAGAATAACGACTGAAAAGGGAAGGTGTGTGTAGAGGTTAAACTTATCGAAATAACGATCTCTCAGTCATATTATTTGTTTTGTTTATACATAAATCCTTCCTACTGCCGATATCTATTTCCAATATTTTCATTTTTATTCTATTAAAAATCTTCCCGTTGTGAACTTAGGAAATAACATTGATCTTTTTTTCGAACGTTGAGAGATATAAAAGCTATATGAAATATATTTCGCGTGTATGTGTGTCAACGTTAAAAATTGTGTAATTCAGTTTATTCGCAAAACAAAAACCTTAGATTTTACTCGAAATAACTGGACATTTTTTGGGGGAAAAAAAACATATAAGAAGAATTATTTTATTATACTCTGAAAAACTATCATAGTAATTTTATAAAATAACGAGATATATATATATATATATATATATATATATTATTACATTTTTATTCTCGCAAAGAGGATAATATCGTACGTATTTTATTTATCATTTCGACTTGGATATTCTGAAGGATCCCCGGGGGGCCAACGCGCGACATCACCGCACCCGTTTGGTTTCGTGTTTCAAATTAGTATTCGTAGCACTTTCTTGCAGACGGAAGATAGAAGTCCATGGGAAGGAAGGAAGGAAGGAAGGACGGAAGGAAGGAGGGAAGAAAGAAAGGGACGCGAGA
The DNA here is from genome assembly GCF_001313835.1 of Polistes canadensis. Taxonomy (NCBI): domain Eukaryota; kingdom Metazoa; phylum Arthropoda; class Insecta; order Hymenoptera; family Vespidae; genus Polistes; species Polistes canadensis. The sequence continues at coordinate 848,668 of NW_014569591.1, forward strand.
GGTAATGCGGTTATCTTGTAGCCGAGCATTATTTCCTCTTTCGATATCGAAACGATGTCCCTAGACTGTTTCCTCCCTCTATCGAAAGCATCCACCCACTTTCTACGTTATACATCTACCTACCACTCCTTCTCTTGTTTCTCTTCTATCTATTGTTACATTCAGCAATCCCGGTTACCGCTAAACCGTACTTCCCCGATATCCGATATTCCGACTACTATTCTGCTATGCCTTTGACTCCAAGGTGCCGATGCACTTTGAGATTCTCCGCAAAACCACTAACGAATGTACCAAGAAATGGCACAAAATTGGTTGAGAAAACAAAGAGAGAAAGAGAGGGAGAGAAAGAGAGAAGGGGAAAACAATAAGAATATTATTAGCATAATTCCATGTTTCGTAAAATGATATTAAACAAATTATCTCTGATTGGAATTTAATTTCACAGCATATTGTAATATTCCTCGATCATAGATCATAGATAGATACGCACGAAAATGTTGCAGGATAATTCTCCTCTTATACAAACAATTTTTGAAATCAAACACACATTCTCGATTAATTTATTATAATATAAAACAAAAATGTGTACTAACACGAAATTGAATATACTTAACGATAAACAAATTCGCAGAAAGTAACTTTTCATCCCCACTTTTTTTCTTTCTTACACACGTAATGAATAAGAATAATATATTTCAGCGTGTCTCGTACACCCACGTAAGGACTTGCGTCGAATGCAGGAAGATAGAACAACTACGAGCGGTTAGTTGCAAAGGCCACTGCGATCCGATGCCTTCCTAGATCGATGAGAGATGCGTTCTCTCTTGGTAAAGTGCATTCGTGGGACTCTCGATCGTTGTTCGTCATACGGACGTGGTGTATAGGTTCCCGAGTAAAGAACGTAGAATTGAACGAGCGCAAAAGTTACACTGAAGAGAAAGATAGAAAGAAATAAGCGTGTTGCTGAATGCATAGTGCACAGCATGTTGTCGCGAGGGGGAGGCTGAAGGAGAGTTTTGTGGAACGCGCTGAGTAAGAAACACGCGGAAACGGGTGACAGTTCGTGCCTTGGCTATAACAGCGGTGCCGTTTCTCTACCATCGATTCTCTTTCTTTCTTTATTTCTTTCTTTATTTCGTTCTTTCTTTCATTCTTGCCTTCTTGCTTTCTTTTTTGTTCCTTCTTTCTTTCTTTCTTTCTTTCTTTCTATTTCTCTATCTTCCTTCGAGTTTCTCTCTCGGCTTCCCTTTTACCAAGATACACCGGCACACTGCTAGCCATCGCCAGCATCCCGACCGATCGCGTTCTTAGATCGGTCGACGACCACGAAGATCCGATAAAAAGCTGGAACGAGGCCTCGGGTTGGCTTGAAAAAGCGCGCACTCGCGATGTATTAGATCGGGTGACCGCATCGGTACCGTTTCCTTTTCTATCTTTCTCTCTCCCTCTCTCTATCTATCTATCTGTCTATCTTCTTTTCTTTTTCCAAGAAGAATTTTCAAATAGGTAGATAGGAAAAATTTATCGTTCAATTTTCTATAACGTTCTAATCCCATTCAATTCTTTATTAAATATTTTCTCTCTCTCTCTCTCTCTCTCTCTCTCTCTCTCTCTCTTTCTCGTTCTCTGATCTCTCGATTCGAATGTTTTTAATTAATTAACACATTAACATAATACTCTCTTGAATATAATTTCGGGAAATTTTTCTAGACGCATGATATTTCATTTCAACGTTCGTATCTGTAATTCTAATGAGACTAACGTTTATATTATTCATTGAAATAAATAGAGACACACGAATAATTAATTCAATAAATACAAATGCATCGATTCGAACCTATTCGCTGTATTTTACTTATCCACTCTTTGTTGTTTTTTTTTTCTTTTTACGATACTAAAAAAGGAACATTTAAGTTCGCTTATCAACTGTATTTTCCCCGATGGCAAAAGATCGTGCGATACTAACGTTTAGCAAATCGAGATCCGAGATATAGACGTTTTCCGGGCGAGGAATTTCTACTCCGTTGAAAAAAGTAGAGCACGAACGAAGGAACGAACTAACTGGGTGGCAAAAAGCGAGCTGCTACAGAAGATATCCTCGTTCTCGAGAAACAGAGAGACTCCGTCGAAGCTCTTTTTATCGTAGAACTCTTTGCTCCGGCAAACGAGATTATCGCGGTATCGAATTCGATGGTGTAACTACTTGCGAACGAGTGGGAAGAAATTTATCGTTCTTAAGGGGCGTAGTAGAAAACAGAAGGTTAATCGCAACCGTCATCGCGAGTTACGCATTTAAATGAATTTAAAGTAAAGGGTGGTATCTCGTATTAATCGAGGCATATATTCGCAAAGCTTAGAGACATTGAGCTGAAGGAAGTCACGCGATTGCTACTAGTATCATAGTAAATACTTACTCTCTCGTACACGAAATAAAGAACACGCGTAAATAGAGAGATGAGGGAAGACACGTACGATCGTTAGATATCTAATAGAGAACGAAGGAGTACGTTCGAACTATCATACAAAATTGCACAGATTAGGAAACGTACGCCTCTGAATTTCCATTAAACCGTAGCAGCAGGAAATGAAAAGGACAGACGGAGATACGTCTTCCCGTGTGTGTGTGTGCATGCGTAGACTAACGTAAACGATCCGAGAGTTACACAGAAGGAGAGAGAGAGAGAGAAACTACCCTAATGCCGATCCTATCTGCGTGCAAACCATTGCTAGAAGCGCGCGACTACCGCGGCAACTAATATCTTGTCCGACGCAAAACCGGAATACCGCTCTTAGGGATTACAAGTTGTATTAATTACGGACGACATTACGACGGTCAGATTAGAAATCGAAGAGAAGAGAAGTGAAGAGAAGAGAAGAGAAGAGAAGAGAAGAGAGGAGAGGATCGAGAAAAGGGGGGAGGACATTTCTTCTTTTTTTTTTTTTCTCTTCCTCTTCTTCCTCTTACTTTTCTTCCTCCTTTTTCTTTATCTTTATACAAGGTATCCGTGCATTTGCCTCTTTTAATTATCTTCGAGAGACGTATGTTCGCACAGCACGAACGAAGATCCCTTTTCTAAAGTGGATAACGCCGAAGGACAACGATCGCCTAGAGCAGTTAAGCAACACCACCAGCATCACGCTCTAAGGATTATCGAATAATAATTTTCAACGCTTGCGATAGTCGTTAGGCGTGTGTCGCACGCGTCCCAATCGCAATTCTCGATAAGCATTTAGTTACATTACTGCCACCCCCCTCATCCTTCGTGAAATTTGTTTCTATCGCAAAGACGATTAGTTTCGCTACGAGTGTTTTTCTCTCTCTCTCTCTCTCTCTCTCTCTCTCTCTCTCTCTTTCTTTCTCTATTTCTATCACTATCACTATCTCTATCTCTATCCGTTTCTATCCTGGCAAACGTTTTCTACATGGCGAATGAGAGTAAGAATTCAAAGTTCTCTTTAAGTAAGTACAACCAAGGAATTCGTATCTCTAGCAATCGAATTTATGATCATCTTCGCTAATAACGATTATCGAGAACGAACGTCTTCCTCTCTCTCTCTCTTTCTCTTTTTCTTTTTCTCTCTCTCTTCCTCTCTCTCTTTCTCTCTCCGTCGTGGGCGATGATAAGCGAGTCGATTTTTAACGATCTTCCAATTTCACCCTCCGTTAAACCGCGTCATCGGAATTTCACGCGTTCTCATCGCACTACTCCTCGCTCTATAAATCTCGTGTTTCGATCGGCTCGAAAAATTTCTTTCGGTCGCGTTCCACAGATATAAAATAGAGAGAGAGAGAGAGAGAGAGAGAGAGAGACTACGTGATATGCGGTTATGTATATCCTTTTCAAGAGGCCACGAGCGCGTCGGAATTCGAGGCCGATCTTGTTCACCGTGGTAAGAGAGAGGATAGTAATACTAAAGAAAATAGATATATATATAGATATATATATATATATATAGATAAAAAGAGATAGAGATAGTCAAAGTTTCGTGTCTCGTTATAAAACGAAGCCGCCGAAAGGCAGCAGCAGCTAGTGATTTACGGTTGCGTTAAGTTTTTGCTCTTACAGAGAGACCCTCCCTCCCTCCCTTCTTCTCTCTCTCTCCCCCTTCCATACCCTCATACCCTTTTGGAATACCTTCGTAGAAGGATAGAGTTCTCTCTAACCTTGACCGTAGATTGAAAATCCCGGAACGAGCAGAGGAAGCAAGTCTCTAATTGACTCTGCTCGCTCGAGAGGAAATCTGGAGCTTGTAGTTATATTGGGGAGGACCTACTCCACTCTCTCTACATTTTGGGAATTACTATGAGATGACGAAGCAAGCCTTTCCATGCTTTGCTAAACCAATAATCCGTCTTTCTATCATGTAGTAGATCTCTTCAACGGATTACATTCATCGTTCTATGTTGGTTTCTCTATTTTATGCTTTTGAAAGGCACTTAAGACTCGTCTCTACGTTTTATTTCTTTAAAAATTCATAACGGTTCTTTTCTTTTCAACTGTCTTCTTGCGAAATGGTCAACGTTCTCTCTCTCTCTCTCTCTCTCTCTCTCTCTCTCTCTCACACACACTCTTTTTCTTTCTCTCTTTACTAGCCCCTCTCTTCCGCAAAGAATACGAGAGAGAGAGAGAGAAAGAGAAAAGAGAAAAATAATGAAGAAGACAAAATACGTAACAATGTTGTCTCTTCTGTCGATCGTTTTTCACGGGACTTTGAATTGTTTCATCTGTACACTGTCATTTCGTTCGGTTGAAAACATATATCGGACTTGTCGTCGGAGGACTCGTTTCAAAGTCTCGGGACGGGAGGTACGGACGAATAAAGTCGATTTTCTACAGTCAACAGAGCAAAAGAAAGAGAGTGGGAGAAAAAGAGGGAGAAAGAGAGAAGGATTGGGTTGAAGGGAAGGAGACACGGTAGTCGGTGATTTCAATTTGTGTTGATTTGACATCGGCAAACACAGACTTTTAGCCCTTTCCGCATTTCCCGTCTCTATTTGTCTTTCTTTCGCGCCTTCTTCCCATCGGTTCATTTAATCCTACCAGGCAGCAGAACTATTTGCAGTATTACTTGCAAAATGTTTCGTTCTCGTTTCCAACGGGATGCATCCCTTTTAAAAGGGCTGCCGGCGCATGCCGTTCTTCTTCACCGAGCTCGTCGTACTCTCGAGCACGAAAATGAGGACACACCTCGACGATAAACGTAATTCGCGCTAAAGAAGGGGAAAAGACAAACGTTGTGGAACGTGCAAATTTGAAAAAGGTGAGAAAAGGAATTCTCTCTCTCTCTCTTTCTCTCTCTCTCTCTCTCCTCGAGTCTCCTCCTTTTTTTTTATTCCCCGTAGAACTCTCCTTCCTCGGAATCATTCTCCACAAAATCTTTTCGAATGTTTGAGAAAATTGCCGTTTCAACGTTTGCCGACGAGACGAGACGAGACGAGGAGATGATTACGTCTTATCTTACCGCAACTCGCGTACTATTTGCGGTCTCTCGTGAAAATGTTCCCTCCTAGTTTGAAATAATTATCCAAATGAGAGCACGATTTCGCTCTTTCTACCTTTTAACAGCTCTTTTCTCTTTACCTCTTCTTTACCTTTCGGTGTAAACCGAAATGAAAGAGGGCTGCTCCGCCCGAAGAACGAACGGTGGCTAATTTTTTTTCTCTCTTATTTTCCACCTCGAATAAAAGTAGATTCTACTTTGGGTTATCTTTCTTTCTTCCAGATTTTAACCGATAACTTGCGTTCTCTCGTAGCTTAAATGGAAAATTGAATGTGTAAGAGAGAAAGAGAGAGAGAGAGAGAAAGAAAGAAAATTCGCTGGTATCGTTTAAATATTTAATCTTCTCTCGAGTCATTGTCGTAATTTAGATCGACTGATTTTACGACGATGCTTTTTTTATCGATTATCCGATACTCAACTATCTCTATCCGTTCTTCCTATTAATTGCGCATTATATATTGTTTGTTACAGGTAAGCACGGTCCTCTTCCTTCTTTCAATATGCACACGAGAAATTGTTGGTAGTAAGTACTTTTTGAGATATAATATAATACGAATATTGAAAATAATTCATAACTGTTTCAATTTAATTTCTATATTTTCTCTAAACGATACAAATTAATATGAGACAATAGATTGCGAAATAATTATAAATACCTATACTATTTTAATATACAAATGAGAAAAGATAGTTTTAAAAAATAAAACAGAAATCATCTTACCGGTGATTCGAAACAACAACAAACCGATATTTTCGTAAAAAGTTCGTGCACAACGCAACACGATAATCGCATCGACGTCGATGACAAGTTGGATGATGTAGCGCGTCGGTAATCAAAAAAGACATTTTTTTTTTGTTTTTATTTTTTTGTTGCGATTCGCGAACCGGCTAACGCGCGTCCAGTGCATAAACATAGAAAACTTTTTTCCAGGTTCCGTTTATTATTTTACGCTCGTTAGGAAATATGACGTTTTCGCGTAACGTGATGGATAGCGCGATGCGAAGCGAAAAGTGGATACGGAAATGGCGAAACGGTAAACTACCGTACGTTCCGGGAATAGCAGCCAACGTCGGCCGACCCCGAGTAGTATCGTCTTTGATGACTTTTGTACGTAGATGATTGAACGCACCCGAGGCTTTACCTACCTACCTACCTACCTACCTGTATTCGCGTCAAACAATTCCGCGGAGAGGAGTATAAGAGGAACAGCCATAATCGCGGTAGACCCTCCTTTTCCTCTCTTTCCCTTCCCCTTTCGAAAGATGGTTCTTCCGAAAGTTCGAGTCCTAAATGACTCTCGGCCGCAAAGAACAAAAAGATGAAAAGAATATAATGAAGATGAAGAAGAAGAAGAAGGAAAAGAAGAGGATGATAACCGAGGTGGAGGAGGAGGAGGAGGAGGGGGGAAAATCTAGAAAATTTTCTCTCTTTACCTCAACGTGGAATATCTCTTTCCTGAACGGATTTCCGGACGAAAGGGGAGATTCGTTTCTCGCTTCTTTATTCTTTTCCTCGTCTCGATATTCCACCGCTCAACGAGTAGATCAAATTGAAAAGAGAGAAGAAGGATAGAAACTTCGATGCAGTATTCTTCACCTGGTCTGTTCTCTTCTAAACATTAAAAATGAATCTAACTGCACGCGTTTGTAAGAGTCGGCGGTCATTACTATTGCAACTGGTGGTGGAAGCTTTGACGAAAATATGTATAGATATGTCTATTTCGATGTTATTTATGCGATTTGAAGGAAATATAACGAGAAAATACGAATAAGATATGATCTAAGAATTCTAATAAATATAATAATAATAATAATAATATTATTATTATTATATTATATAGATCGCGAAAGAAATAATAGGAAACTCGATAGGGAAAACATTTATCGAGCGTTACGTAACTTATAGAATTTCTTATTCAAAGTTACTATATTAAAATGGTTATAGACGCGCACAAAGTTGTTCATGAAACGTGGGTGGATGAAGGAAGGTGGGTGTCTCGTTTCAACGTGAATCAGTCTGTGGACGATCGTGAGTAACCACAGTGGAGAGTAAGCGAAACGATTCTACGGTGAAAGATAGAATTCATGAACGCTTGCGGGAAAGAGAGAAAGAGAAAGAGAGAAAGATAAAGGTTAGTAGACGGAAGGAAATTCTGAGCAAGGAATCGAGAAATAAAGAAAGAAAGAAAGAAAGAAAGAAGAAAAGGAGGTGGAGTTGGTGGGTCACGACCCGGACCGCCCGGTCATAGAACGGATGCAAGCCACCGACCAACCGAGTCTCTCACATACATTAGGAAGTTTCTCCGAACTTTTAGCCACGGGTCCGACCGTGCTAGGAAGGTAGGTGGCATGGAATCGGATAGCCGGCTTAACCTCCTCCTTTCATCCGTTCATCCACGTTCTCCTTTTCTCCTCCCACCATTCTCTACTACATCTACCGCCCACGTTTCTTCGATTCACGAGGCTGAACCGTTTCTTCTTCTTTTTCTTTTTCTTCTTGTTCTTCTTCTTCTTCCTTTTCCTTTTCCTCTTCCTTAGGGAATAAGGAAATGTTTTTCGGGCCTTTTCTTCCGGACAAACTTTCATTCCGAATAACGAAAGGGTTCGGAGTTATTCACGTTTCTGTCATGAGAAATGCGAGGAGAGAAGGAAAGAAGGAACACTGGAGTAATATCCGTGGATATCACTATGGTAAACCTGGTAGATGCGAGTAAGAGAGAGAGAGAGAGAGTCAAGAACCTCGGATGTGGTGCCTGCGGCTCCAGCCACAATATTTTGCTCGATTACCATCGCAGGAAAAGCGGCTTGGTCGATCTGACTGAGCTTGCTAGCTAGGAAAGAGACACTAAAAGACTTACTCGGAGAAAGAGTGAGATAGATAGAAAGAGAGAGAGAGATAGGAGGAGGGTTGTGGGTCTGTCCTTTCCGTTCGTCTGTCATAGAATGAGAGAAAGCATGGAGAAACGACAGGCCACAGCACTACCCTTTCTTTATCTTTCTTTTCCTCTTTTTCTCTCTCTCTCTTTCTTTCTTTGTACCTCTCGTTAGTATGCTAATTTATCGTGGCATTAAATTTTCGCGCCTTGCCCTTTGATTCCAATTAAAATTTATGCTATTATATATAACAAAGCGAAAACAAATTACCGTTCGGTACGAATGTACCGTTTCATCCTTTCCCCCTACTTCAACTACCACCCCCTCACCGCTTCGTTTCTTTTTTTTTTTTCTCTGTTTTTTTCTCTATCTGTCTCGAGGTCATCTCATCTTCCTACTTTCTTTCGTCCTCTTTCGATTCTTCATTGTTTTCTCATTACGTGATTTGCCTCCGGAGTATCATGTTGTTTAGACAGAAATCTACCGATAGGATGGACCGTAACTCAAAACGTAACATAACAGGGCATTTCATGATGAGCGTCGATCGTGATCCGATATCTGTGTCATGTATCTATCTACTAGTGGCATCTCGAAACGACGTTACAGACGAATACTACTCTTGAATCTTCATGATATTTCCTCTGCTCGATCTTTTCCCTGTAATTTCGTGAGTAGAGTAGAGTTTACAAAAATGATTGCCACAGTGAAATTTTACGAGGGAGAATTCACGAACGTGTACATGAGTATCGCCCGATGCACTCTTATAATATGTTCCCAGACCTCTTACTTTTCGATAATATTAAAAAGAACTAACGCGTTCGCGTTCGTTATATTATTTATTTTTTCTTTTTCTTTTTTTTTTCTGCATATGGAATGAACGAAAAATTATTTCAAGCCTCATCTAGCTTCATTTTTGTATATGTGTGAATCTTTTTCTCTCTCTCTCTCTCACACATACAGCTTTACTTGTTATCTTTATTTATTCCGTGCATAAATCATGAGCGTTTCCGATACGTTTGGAATAAATTTTAAAAAGGTGCCCGCGGCGATTTATCCTCAACTCGTCGATCGAGTTTTCAAAGCCGAAGGGTACACCGAAAAGTTTTTGTATTAAAAACACTCCCACCTCTGTTTCTCTCGCTCTCTCTCTCTCTCTCTCTTTCTCTCTTTCTCTCTGGACTTAAATTTACGCGACGATCCATCCGTCCATGGATAAAGAGATGAACTTTAACGAGCTTCGGAATGACCCGGTTACGTGAATATTCGAAGGTAACGTAATGAACGATAAAAATGCTCGTTTTCTTGGTACGTGCACCGGTGCACGTGCATCGGTTGCTCGAAGGTATATATACTACTCGTACGCTAGTATTGCCGGAAGTATCTCTCGAGGTATTAAATAAGCGAAACGATGACGTAAGCTTAATGACCGTGGGTACCACCAAGGCGCGCCGTTTAAAATCGATGCATATCAATATTCAGGGTAGCAGGTGGACTTCTCGGCTTGGAACGTCGTGGGAGGTTTAAGGAATTACGATAAAAAAAAAAAAAGAAATTAGATTCATGGTTCATAAACGTCTTTCAGGAATAGTAATTGCAATAGGGCGTTCAAGAACGGGGGAGGATGAATGAGGCAGTCGTTATAATAATTCTAGACTGCATCTTTCAAAAGAGTGTGAGAGAGTGAGAGAGAGAGGAGACTGGCGTACGGCTGGATGATAAAAATTAATGAGAAATATTGACTTTTCAAACTACGTTGAAAAATTACATTTTTAATGGCGACAGAAAAAACGAAATATCATATAACGCTTAAATATTTATATTTTAATATGAAGCATATCAATCGTGTAGCTAAATAGACACGAGAAAAAAGAAATTGATAAATGTGTCAATTAATCTTTGATAAATGAATAATAATAATCGTTCGGTGAGACACGTTCGCCTTATTTTATGAACGTTACTTACTTTAACCGTTGTTGTAATATTAGTAATAATAATCATTACATTCATTGTATTATCATTCGTAAAGAAATATTCTGCAAAATTTTATTGATTCGTTTGAATTGTGTTTAATAACCGTTAATACGGATCATAAATTCTACCGAGTAAATTGGATTTTTTTTCGTATTTAGGAAAGTTGGTGAGGTTTACAAATTGATGATATTTCTGGTGTATCGACTATATGGGGGTTTGCCACGTACATTCGTCGAGAGTTGCGATGGTTTACGGTCACTTCAAAGAGACACCAAGTTGGTTCTTTCTCTTTCCCATCGAGAGAGCTTCGTATGAACGTTTCCACGAATCACGGAGACTATTTCGAAATAGAGCAAATTATTTCTCTCTCTCTCTCTCTCTCTCTCTCTATTCAGAAAGTTTTGACAAGCTGCGAAGGGACCATCGCCGTCTGATACAAGTGCCACAAATTTTGCGTAGATTTTAAATGTATCGTGGCAGTTCACTTCCCATATACAGAGAAATAAAGAGAGAGAGAGAGAGAGAGAGAGAGATAGAGAGAAAGAGAGATAGAGAGAGAGAGACGAATATACACGTAAATGTAGAGAAATAGTAGCCCCCGGGCGTGTGTCGACTTTCTCTCAACGTATTTGTAATTCGCGCACGTTCGCGCACGCGTCTGGACCCACTTTATTGTCGAAATAGTCAAAATGATTATTCGAGACAGGAATAGCAGAATTTCTACCACCTTTTTTTCTTTCTCTCGAAAATGTTTATGCGAATCCCCGTACACTTCTACCCTTTTTATAGCTTTTCTCTCCGTTACAACCAATCATTTCACATGTATTCACAAAACTCTTCTTCGTCAAATATACTTTTAATACATTGCAAAATCATTCCTTTGTCCTTTTTAATTATATTACGAGGATTCATCTAAACGCGTATTCTATATTTGACGTTTTATCACGATAGAAAGCAATAATCACGAGTAACACTGCTCTGATACTTTTTGATTCCTCGTTAAAATCATTCTCCGGACACTACTCTGCTATTCTTTATCGAATATTTCATTTCGACATTGAACGATGGGTATTGTGTATCTGCTGCTGCTGCTGCTATCAGAAAATATATAAAAATTTCTAGGCAATAAAATATAAAATAAAATGTGAAAATTGTTTGAGAATCGACGATTGAAATGAAAAAAAAAAAATAAAATTGGACGTTTTTTACATACTTGCGTATAAACGTCGAAACAATTGTCGATACGTTAAAAAATGCGCACATCGCTTCATTCGAACGGCAGTTAATTTTTAAAAATAGTTTTCGCGAACAAAAAAAAAGAAAAAAGAAACAAAAAGAAAAAAGCGATGCACGATATCCGATAAGTTTATCACGAAATTGTTTGCTCGATAACTCCTCCCTCCCTCCCTCTTTCTCTCTCTGTCTCTCTACCTACCTATCCATAGGTACGATAGATAGATCTACTTGGAAAATATATGACGTGTAGAGTTAGGAAAGATCTTAGAATGCGGAGGGGACGAAAGGTAAATAAGAAGAACCCCACGAAATAACGGTACCCAGAGGAAAGTCTCGTCTCGACTCCTCGTGAGGCACATCTCTTTCTTCTTCCTCCTCTTCCTTCTCTTCCTCCTCCTCCTCATCCTGTTCATCCTCCATCTTCTCTTTCTCCTCAATATTATATTCCACCCACCGCAAGGATTCCCATTATCGAGAGCAGTCACGACGTATCGTCTACGGAAGAGAGACCCAAGACGGATCGTAACGTATTTCACTTTCCTCCCCGTAGGGCTTTGCACGTCGCGCTCCTTTTCCTTACCTCTTTTCCTTATGCAGCCGCCTTTGCCCTTTCGTCCCTCTTCCTTGTGTCCCTATCACGCGCGCGCGCGCTCGCGCGTCTACTACTTCTTCCCAGCTCGAACGGATGATGTATGCGAAGCTAACAATAAGCCGCATCCATCGAGGTCCCCTTGCACCCCCTTCCGACTCCCCCTGAAACCCTCCCCTCGGCCCCTCGCCCTTCTCTACAGGCTTAGCTCTGCTCAAGACACGAGGAGGAAGCATCGTCTAATCGAAGGCGGAAAATCGCGATCGCATTATCCCGTGCCAGCACATCCGTGCTCTGGGTTAGATATATATATATGTATATTATGTATATATCAAGGTTCTCTCTTCTCTTCACTTCTCTTCACTTCTCTTCACTTCTCTTTTCTTCTACTTCTACTTCTACTTCCTTTTCGATCTATTCCTCTTTTACGAGTACTTCAAAGAAAACTCTACTACATATTTCTGTAACTTGTGTTGTAGTGATCCTTTTTTCTCGAATGGAAAGCCGATATATCAAAGAAACTCACGTGAATTAAATGTAGAAAATGTCGCCTCTCAGAGAAATCTTCGAAGGAACGAAGGAGAACGATTTTTGTTCCCTATATCGCGATCTTTTGCGCGAAAGCAAACGCAAGATAGATAGACGTGGAAAAGCGAAATGGATGGAGAATATAATATAAATAAAATTGTGCGAACTCTGTGTGAGGGGCTGCATTTGTTGGACCGTAGGTAACAGCAAAAGGATTCGTGTGCATTTCCAGTTTCTCTCTCTCTCTCTCTCTCTCTCTTTCTCTCAATCTCTTCTCTCTTACTCTTTTTCTTGGCTGCGGATATTCGCTTCGATGCTAGATTGGCACTTGCCCAAAGCCGCTCTTTCCGTCTGTGCCAGCGTAACCGCAGAAATTTTTGCCTGATTAACGATATAGGTTTCGATATTTTTCCGTGTCCTCGCCATGATGTTATCCGCCCTATCTCGTCCACCTTTTCCACCACCACCACCACCACCCAATCTCCCTCCCTATTTTTACTTTGCCTGTCTCTCACTTTCTCTCTTGCTCTCTTTTTTTTGTTTTTTTTTTTGCCACAAAGCTCCTGCTCTTCAGAAATTCTTTTCCTGCATCAGTACGGTCTTTTACGAGCGCTACTGCGGAAAATACTCTCTCGTTGAAAACTTACGATTTCGCTTCAGTTTAAAGCGGAAGCGTTTCCAGAGGTAGCATATGTTGTTAGAATAACACAGAGAGAGAGAGAGAATGAGAGAATGAGAGAATGAGAGAATGAGAGAGAGAGAGAGAGAAAGGAACATAGGCGGTGCACCACTCGTCGTGAGAAAATATTTATCCTGCGTGACGTAACGTGGGCATCTATACGAGTAGAACGCGTGACGCCGAGAGTTCGTGGAGCATGCTCGTAATTATATGGTAATAATGCGAGTTGTGTTACAACCACGGACTACACGATGATAACAAGACCGATGAAGGGACCCTGAAAGGGGACAATGCTGGACAGCGAGCGGCTGTCTTGTTCGAACCTGGTTTCTATAGTCATCGTGACGTTCTTACGCAAAGAAAAGGTAGACGAGATTTAACGAGATAAATCCTCGTCTATGTATTGCGAGAGTAAATTAGATTGCACCTTTTTTTCTTTTTTCTTTTTTTTTAGATATTTATTTATTTTATTATCTTTTATTCGGCATTCTTACGTATGTTGTTGAAAACGTTTAATTACGGTGAATCATGGATTCTCGAAGTTTTGACGGAGAAAAAAAAGTAATAAAAAGAGGAAGAAAAGGAAGAGGAAGAAGAAGAAGCAATGCAATGTAACGAAGTATAAACCATGTTTCAACATAGCACCGTGTCGTTATCTCTATCACTGTGTAAGCGTTTAGAAACCGTTTTGAAAATAAATACAGGAGAAAAGCCATACGTACGTACGTACGTATGTATGGTCGCGGTCGAAAAGATGCGACCGTTAGAGAATAAAAAGGAAAAAGACGGAATGAGGCGGGGAATGAGAGAAAGAGAGATAGAGAAGGAAAGGAAATAAGTTGGCGACACGCAAAGTCTTCGTGTGCTTCCGTGTCCGGTGATACTTTCTTCGCGAGACTCCGACGTATTGCAGCCGGTCGACTGCATTTCGCGCGAACCAAGATATGCAATAGAAATAAATAAAAGGTAGGAGAGGTGGTATATAGAAAAAAAGAAAAGAAAAAGAAAAAGAAAGAAAAGAAAAAGAAAAGAAAAGAAAAGAAAAGAAAAGAAAAAAGAGAAAAGAAAAGTAGAGTTATTCGTCGAAAGAGAGGTCGTCCCTCGCTTTGCATCGCGTTGCACGCGTTCTATGCAACTCGCGCGGTTTGTACCGTTAACCATACTCTCTCGCAGCAAGCAAGCAAGCCTTTGAATATTCTCTTCGATATTCCTTCGAAGATAGAGTCCGCGGAAGCGAGGGTCATCGTGTTCTTCGCCGATTTCGAGGCACTCCTCTTCGCGAGATCGTGCTCGGTATTCTTCTTGTTCGAACCGATCTACGGTATGTTCAATAAATTTCTCGGTTTGCTTTATCCGTCAGGTTGTATAGAACATAAAAATAATATAGCATAAAAGCTAGATCGCATAATTACATCGACATATGATATATATGTACATACGGTACGTATGTATGTTATAAAAGATGTTCACCATCGGGACCATATAACATAAACGCGTGAAAATAATCGAACAAATTTCCGACGATTATAATTATCGAAGAGATATTTTCAAACTAATTCAAAGTACAACCAATCCTACTACCCTAAATGTACCTAATACTTTTGGAAAAATTTCAATGAATATTAACACACACACACACACACAATTAACACAGAAACTCATTTTATAAACGATGTTATAAAAAACGAACGTTTGTATAAAATTGTATTAGTTAATTTAATACGAAAAATGAACTTTTCGTTGTCTATATGGTTTCGCGTATTACGACACCATATTACTATGATACACCACCCTGTATAATATACAGCTACATCCGAGAGGTGAAAGTTAACGTAACGTGCAACTTGTAATATGTCGTAAAAATGAAATATAACGTGACGACGTAGAGGACTATAAGAGAAAACATCTACCACGCGTTCCGAGGAAGGTCGTCGTAGCATGGAAAAGCGAGTCGATAACGTTTCAAGCTTATTCTCGTGTTCACGGGCGAACGATGTTCAGATATGCGGCTCTTCCTCAGAGATCTCTCTTCTCTCTCTATATATATATGTACTTGTGTATGTGTGTGTGTGCAGTATTACGTGAAACAGGCCGACGGATGGACGGACGTGCGCGGACGTTAACGACGGACACGGCACTAAACGCGTAATTCACGGCTACTTGGGCACCCGATTGTTATCATCTCGCTTAACGTCGTGGTGGATCGTCGTGGTGGATCGTCGTCGTCGCCCTGTTACCTGGAAAAACATCCTACTATCCTTTCTCTATCGTCCTTATCGCACGCTCATTTTTCCCTCGTTTGATTTTAATCTTTATACGATACTACTACTACTACTACTATTACTCGGGGCTCGTTTGTATTTGATTAATTAACGTTTTATCGACTCATTTTTCCCTTAACTCAAGATTTATCTTACAAATATTTTGACTACGTACGAACGACGTTTAGAAAATTGATGATAAAATATCATTGAAAATATTCTAGTGATTTTGTTTTGTATTATCTTTCATTCTCTCTATACATATATATATATACGCATGTATTTCTTTTTATTTTTTCTTTCATAAATGTTGAAATACTAGTTTAAACGTATCGATTTATGCAACATTATTTGAACAGTGAATGCGTTAACCATCAAACGCGTATACGATGGGGAACGACTATCGATTTTCGAGTTCGTCGCGTTTCCCCGATTTTAATTTCTCCCATTGGTATCTCTCTTCGTTGGTATTTCCTCGTTGAATAACAAGAAAGAGAGAAAAAGAGAGAGAAAGAGAAAGAGACAGAAGAGCGATTCTCTATCCTACAATGTTCACGGGATTTAATAAGCGAATCAATTTGAATATTTACAAGATTTATAAATCTCGCAATATACGATCTAAGGAAGTCGACGACGTGTATGGCGTACACGTAGTCCGCCCTCCACGGACCTCAAGTGCTGCATTCGGAGCGTACGGCGCGCATCTACATATATGTAAATGTATATAGTGCATCCCCATATATACATATGTATTATATAGCTGCAAGTGCTCTTTCATTGTACGCTTACCGTACTTTCTTTTCTTACCGCCTTCTTCGTTCTTTGCCCAGCCACGGAGTACTACTCTACATCGATGATACTTACGTTCGTTGATAGTAGAAACGCGGCCGCCAATCCTCCTATAGGTTCTTACGTACATACACATACACACAGATACGGTAACACGATATATGCATCTCAACTTATATATATATATATATATATACGTACGTACTCTATGTAAACAAGTTTCGTATTTCTTCGTAACTTGATTACGTTTCAAGGGATTTGTTAGTGTTACCCGAACCGATTGCGAGAAAACTTTATTTTTCCATTTCATTCGTCTTTATTAACGTCGTAACGCACGTTTTCATTGCCAACGTATAGATCTCTCATATATATATATTATTCTTTCCTCTAGTTCCGTCTTATTTCTCATCGTGTAAATACAAATGTTGTGAGAAATGGCGTGTAAACATTGATATGAAGATATTAACAAATCCATCCTCCACTCTCCATCAAAGCATATCCTTCTAATCCGCTTACGGGATTAAAAGCTCGGTAAATCTAACCAAGATTATCCATCCACTTGTTCTATTCTTCTTTTTCTTCTAACCATCCTACCATTTTTCATTTCACTGACCTCTTTTATCGGATGAAAGGGTGAATGAAGCAAAGATTATCCTCCTACTCTTCATTCTTCTCTCTCTCTCTCTCTCTCTCTCTCTCTCTCTCTCTCTCTCTCTTTCTATATAACTTTTTTATTAACTTTATTATCTCTCGTTTGTGTACTCTTAGTTAAATGTTCGCAATTTCATCCCACTTAGATGTTAATCCGTTTCAATGCATTCGAACGTCAAAATGGTTACAACAGTACAGAATAGACACTTACGTAGAAATACATGCATATGAGCGGGTTCCCGAAATTTACTTGGATGTGTCTGGGTCCTGGTATACAATACGAACGTTTATCGAAGGTATATATATAGGGTTGGAGGTGTGGTTCTTCGACCCCATATTGCGCAACTACTATCGAACGGTCTCTTGCTACTCGAGAACGTGGTGTGGCGGAGAGATAGGAGAAGAGGGTGGAAGCACGAGAAGGGAGGAACATATATATATATATATATTAGAGAAGTAGATGGTTGTGGCTGAGGAAGTGGAAGAGAACTAACCAAGAGAGAGAGAGAGAGAGAGAGAGAGAGAGAGAAAGATATATAGATAGTTGGATAGAAGAGGAGAGGAGAGGAGAGCTCCGTTTCATTTGTTTGGTGTTCCTTCAGGGTATTAGAGAACGTGCCGACGGTACGTGGTATATCCGTATAGACAGCACACCTAATAGAAGCAAAGCAATCTGATGAAACCAATAAGCGTGAAGGAATGCAGGGTACCTTCTTCTCGTCTTCCCTTGCCTTCGTTTCAGGGACCCTCCGGGTCGTGGCTTCTCTTCTCTTCACTTCTCTTCACTTCTCATCTCTTCTCTCCTTTTCTCTCTTGATGCAACACTTCTTCTCCCATTATTCGGCTAACTCTCCCTCCTTTTTCTTATCTCCATTGCTTTCGCGTTGGCTCGAGCTAGTCCCCGTTCGAGGCTTCATTTCGGAATAAGAAAAAGGAACTTGAAGATCCTACGATTTGTGTAAACTGAGAAAAAGGATAACGAGGTAGAAGATCGGAAGTGTGGCTTGGCTTGGGTTGTGTTAGTAATACCGTGTCTCGTTTGAAACGTGCCGAGCCTCGTCTCTCGCGTTTCTCGTGTCCGGCCACGAGAACAAGGAATTTGGATTTTTTTTCTATTCTAACCGTTTTGACGTTGAGATCTATGGAATCCGAGAAGGAAGAAAGAGAGAGAGAGAGAGTAAAAGATAAAAGGATAGAAGAAGGACGTATACCTTTTAAACGGGGAATGAAAACGATCAAAGTGGATGGAAAGGAAACGTTTTATCGTGGGTTAAAGTAACACGGAGAGACGGTTGAATATTTGAATATGATATTTAATCGGTCGCGGACTTAAAAAAAAAAAAAAAGAAAGAAAAAAAAAGGACGTCTCTTCTTTCGGTTGCTCCATCTTTTCTCGCGATATTCGCCACCTTCGACCCCCTCAACTTCTGTTACTTTGAGTAATATTATTCCGAGATAGTGAGGTGTCGGTAGCGAGGAGCTTCTCACTTTATGTATATACGAAGTATACATAAAGGAGTAACAAAGATCCCAACGAAGAAGAAAAAGAAGAAAAAGAAGTTCGGTTACCCAAAGTTACTATAGTCTTTCTATCTATCTCTTTCTCTCTCTCTCTCTCTCTCTCTCGTTTATTTTTCTCTTATTCTCTTTGTTTGTTTGTTTCTTTCTTTCTTTCTTTCTCTGTTCTTCTATTTCGTTCGACTCCTAGATTAATCTTCCGTCTCATTCTTAGGAATTCTCCCTTTTGCTAACCCGAAGTTTTCGGTTACACGGTAAATGTGAAAAAGGTAAAGTGTATATAAAGAAAAGTACGAAACGAGAAAATGGAATGAGAAAGAGAGATTCAGGGTGAAAAAGTAAAGGAATAGTAGGAATAGGGAGAAAAAGACTACTACGAAGACGACTTCCTGTCTCCGATGTCTTACGAGATCCATCTTACCTCTTTATTTCGCTTCGGTTCGACACTCGCGAATGACACGAACATTCTTTTGCACGTCTATTTCTCTCTCTCTCTTTCTTTTGGTAAGATTTTCTTCGTTTTACTTTCTAACACGGCTCACTATTATTCTTTCTATTCCTATACTTTTTAAAACTTCTTCTTCACCACCTTCTCATTCTCCTACGTTTATATATTGAATACGAAGATTTATTTATACCCTGCGTATGATGAAAATCCGCGAGTAAGAAACGAGATATCTGCGTTTTAAAGAAAGTTCATCTAGATAGGATCGAAGTAGAAACGAAAAGAAGAAGAAGAAGAAGAAGAAGAAGAAGAAGAAGAGAAACGATAATGCTATTCTTTCGGCATAATGTTATTCCAAGTCTGAAGAATGGATAAAAGTGGATTCTCGGTAGGTATATATACTACTTATCGAGGAAAGAAATGGTTTGGTATTGATTATGCAAGGAAGCGTCCAATAAAGAGATAGCCCAAAGGCAATGAGAGTTTGTAGCGACTCTACTATTATTAATCGTGGTGCTGGGTAATGGTAATAGTAGTAGTAGTGGTGGTGGTGGTGGTGGTGGTGGTGGTGAGTTCACGTTCCAACTTCTTAGAAGAAACGAAACGAAACGACTGTCCATTATCGGTAGGTTCATTTTTCTAGAATCTAAATTAAAGCGAGACTTTATTTCGAGTCTTTCTCGTTTTCCATCGATCATCTCGGTTCTACCCTCATCTTTCAAATAATCCACCACCTACCTTTGACAAAAGTAACTTTAACTGAGAGAGAGAATTTATTTTCTTATAGAAAATAGTTAGATATACCGGCAACCTTTTAATATTCTACTTGGAAGAGAAAATTCCGAAGGTACGTCTCTCGTCGAATCGAATCATCGATTAAATCGTAACAAGAGTTCAAACGATTATTAGATTTGAGAATAATATTTCCTAGATCCTTTCTATAAACGATTATAGGTAACATCGTCATTAAGTACACCACCACCACCACCACCACCACCACCATCGAGTAGGATCCGGTAATCTAACTTGGAGGAGAAGGAAGATGTTCGCGGTGAACTCTAATTGGCTGACGTGTATCGAACACAGATTAGTATCGCTCCTTTATTTTCGTAGTCGATCAAAACCGATCTCGCGATCTATCGGTCGCTTACTTTCTCCCTCCCCCCTCCCCCCTCTCCCCTTATCTCACCGCTCAACCTCTCTCACTTCGCACAAGATGCACGTTCAAAGAACCGACGAACTAATCAAACTAATCCAACAACATTATCTGAACGCAAAGATTGAAAGAAAAAAGCAACAATGATTTTTTTCTACTGAAAAAAGTCGTGTAAAGATCGAAAGCATGTACGTATTGAGGATACACGTATTCGAAGACAAACCTAGCGTACCTATTACATGGCATATACGTAAAAGTTTCGAGAAAGAAAGAAAGAAAGAAAGGAAAAGAGAAGTAGCCGAGAGAAGGGAACAGGAACGTTGGCACTGACGATACGCAAGTACGCGCAGTGGTTTTCTTATACTACGAGCAATAGGTGTAATTTCACGGTACCGCCGGTGCAATTCGCGCTTTCGATATGCCACAATTTCAACTCGTACCGTTACGCGAATTCCACGAGACGGAAGGAACGTAGAGAAAAGATGAGAAGAAGAAGAAGAAGAAGAAAACGAAGAAGAAAACGAAGAAGAAAACGAAGAAGAAGAAGAAGAAGAAGAAGGAGAATAATACGAAGAATAATAAGAAGAAAAAGACTGAAAGGTAAAGCAGAAGAGAGTTCAAGCGAGTAACAACGCGCGCACTCTAGACAGATGTAACGTTGAAAGTGCATGTTTACTGCACGCTGCACTGATGTAAGCTGTCGGGTAAAGGAAGAAGAGTAAAAGGAGGAAAGGTGAGAGAGAAAAAGAAAAAGAGAGAGTGAGAGGGGKGGGGGGGGAGGGGCCGGAGGCGAATGAGTAATAGTCTACGTATATAAACGCAATGTTGCACCAACCAAAGACCAATGCTTCGGTAAAAAGAGAGGGAGAGGGGGCGGGAAAAAAGAAAAGAGAGACAAGGAAAGTCATCGTATATACTAACAAACACGGTTTAAAAAAAAAAAAAAAAAAGAAAAAAAAAAAGAAAGGGTGTCGCTTCCGGCGGATACGTGCATTGTTTCAACGGAGAAAGAAATTTTACTCTCTTTTTTTCTTTCTTTCTATCTATCCTATCTCTTTCTCTTTCACTTCACAATATTCGCATAGGAGAACGTATCAATCGCGTGTTTCGCGATTACATTACCCTCATTTCCTGAAACGATCGTCGATGTTAACAATGACGTTCGGAATTCCGCATTTGCGAATATAACGTAGAACCGTGTCATCGAAGCTGCGAGTTTTCACGTTAGAAAAAAACTCGATGGTGAAAAGTTTTGATGAGAAAAGAAAAAAGAAAAGAAAAACTCGCACGAATCGTCGATTTCGTCGTTCCTCCTCCTCTTCCTCCTCCTCGCATGTTTTTTCGTTCCTAGCTTATTTCAAATTGGTTTTTTCTTGTTTTTTCTTCTTCTTAAATTCAAATTTAGGATAAAATAAAAGAAAATAAAAAAAGAAAGAGTTAACACAGGTCCGTTCGCGCGTGTTTCTGTATACGTCGGCAAGAAGCTCCTCGCTTGACGAAGAAGGCAAAACCCGTAATCTATGCTCGAATAAATCCTTCGTTCCAGATCCGGGGCTCTTACTTTCTTTCCCTTCGAGAAATTCATGATACTGTTCTCCGCCCTGGGAATATGCTGATTTTATGACTTAGCCGTTGCGTCGGTATGCGGCCATATTTTTCGAAAATCGTCGCTGCCATAAAGTACGTAATCGCGTCTCAATTTTCACTTTGAAAGGCGCACCTAGAATCTTCCTCCCGCATTCTACGAGCTCTCTCATGCTGGTGCTGGTGCTGCTGGTGCTGGTGCTGCTGGTGCTGGTGCTGGTGCTGGTGCTAGTGTTGCTACTACATCTATCTATCTATTCACCTCTCGTCGTTCCTTTTTCTCTCGCTGTCGGATCGTTTATCCCTCCCTACTTTTACTCTACTCCTCGCACCCTTCTTATTCTCTTTAATCGCATGTATTCTACCGTCGTACCGTTATTACATACTTTACACGTTACTCTTTTCGTGCCCTTTTCGTACCTTCCTTTTATGTGCTTTATTAAACGACGTTTAACCGATCATGCGATCATCTTCCGCACTTGTTCCTTAAGTATTATTACGAACTGTTATTCGACAGAAATGATATCAATGTTAAATTAAAGCTACAAAAAATACACACAGAGACACGAGGAAAAAGAGAGAAAGAGAGAGAGAGAGATAATGCAAGATACTGAATGGAATTCTCAAAAGAACAATTACTCTGTTCGAATTAATTCGCTTTCCCTCTCGTGACCAAATTTTTTATTTTTTTTTCTCTGAGTAATCGAGAAACGATTGTCTTTCGTCCACTCGTCGTTAATGCAATTTCGTTCGCTGATTACAAATAAATACTAATGACCGTATTTCCAGTGTAAATAAATCGCCAACGGTCGAGTTGCTATCGTAGAAATTAACAGCCACATAAATTATCAACAGTTGCATCGGGACAACCCGCGCGAATGAAATATGCATCGGGAATACTGATCAGTACCCTCCCCCCCCCTCCCACTCTCGTCCGTTTTTGTAAATCCGAATCTATATTTCGGGTATTATACGAAAAAGGGGGGGGGTAGGGAGTGGGGCTCGTTCGTATTGAAAATATGTCGTTCGTATGTGCAATAGACTTTTCGGTAAATATTCCAATAATGTCGTTCGATTTCTAGCAGAAAAATTGTATTATCAGAAGAGTCAGAGTAGGATAAACCCGAAAAGAAGGGATGCAAGGATATATTCTGACCTGTAAAAGGCAAAATAATCGTTCTAGTCAACGACAGATAAGAGATGTCGGTTGGGAAATGAAAAAGGAGAACCACCGTTGAGAAACGTTCACGGTTGTGAAAGACACTTTTGGAACATGTTGCCTTTCAACGTTGTCCTTTACGACTTTTTAAGAAGTCACGACAAAGTTCGACAGGGAGTTCTAGCAACACAATGGCCCGCTGCTCCTTCGAATCCTTTCCTTCCCTTCCCTTCCCTTCCCTTCCCTTCCCTTTCCCTAATCCTTTTCTAGTTTCCTCTACCCCGATTTCTATCGACTTTCAACGCGTTTTCGTTTTGCGCATTATTTTACTGGTCAAACGTCTTTTCAATGTTCCTTCCGTTGAGGATTCTTTTGTTCGACAATTATCCTCGGATAAACTTTCCGCTTCGTCGAATAAGCCACTTCGGAATTGTCCTCGCGCCAACTCTATATTTAACTTTTAAAGTTTAAACTCTCCTCATCGAGTAGAAAAAGAAAAAAAGTATTGTTAAGATTGGAATGAAGGAATAACAATAAGAAAGAAGGTAGTTGTAGTAGTAGTCGAATAAAAACTTTAAGAATTTTTGTCCATTCGCGAAAAATATTCTTCGAACAGAGATAAGTATTGATATAATCAAAGATCATTGTCTTCGACTAAGGTACGAATGCTTTCTTTTACATTATCTTACGAATATTTTTCCCGCACGAGTTATTAAAGAAATTGTCAAAATTATTCGAGAAGAATTTTGGTATTTATAAGACGATAAATGAAAATATAATAAAGGAAAGGTAATATAATAAGAAAAGAATGTATAATTTATTTAATCGGGTTACCATAGAGTATTATGAAAACGATGTCAATGTGTACGTACGATATCAACGAGGACGTCGTCGACAGAGGCGTACACCACCACTATCACTAATTCAACCCCAACGAGTTCATGTTGACCGATAATAATATTCCATTAGGGTAAGCTAAGGCCGTATATCACCGGTCGTCACGCGGCCCTTTCCCTTCGCGTATCTTCCTAGACCCGATAGCATCTACATGAGGCGTTAATTACGTACCGTTCTACCGCGTTACACTGCCACTCGAGATATCTTGAAGTACAGGAGAGGTAGTAGAGGTAAGCTAACATAAGCAAGGAGCACGGATGCTTAATTCCCTGTGTCTCTTTTTCTATCTGCCTTCCTCCTTCCCCCTCTTCCCCCAACCGTCTGTCTCCCTTTGCTAGGTCACTGAGCGTCCTCTCCCTTTCTCTTTCGATTTTCATCTTCGTTCAACGGATATATGCTGACGCAAATATAAGAGATCAAATTCTCTAGCTTATGCACAGACGATAAACGATGAGAGTGATATTATTCTAAGATTGGATAGTGTAACGAATCTTCGTGTAAGTGTCTAGAACGTCACCGGCAAACCGGTACACGACGTTCAACGTAACGACCACGGATCGAGTTTAAAGATACTCGAGATTCTGATAGATACCGAAATATGTCTACTCTTCTTATCTATTTATCTCTCTACGTCAAGAAGAAGAAATACAAAAAAAGAAAGTAAAGTAAAGTAAAGAAAAGAAAAATCAAATACGTTCGTTATTCTACATCAGTTTCTTAGATCTATCTTCTATGTCATCTTAACTCCAGTTAAGATTTTCATCGATAAGATGAAAGGTGTCGGTCAATTATGACATTCGTTATCACATTAATTGCTAAATTTGACGCGAACAATAATTAAACATAACGCGAAACGATTTGTTATTATATTCTACTTCCCCTCTTTTCTACATCATCAAATGTAGATGATTAATAATACATATCGCGAATATTATAAATTATTTACACGGTGTTGTACATACGTACGTAACTCGTGGCAAAACGTTAAAGCAAGTTAACCGATTAATTTCCAAGCGTTTGAGTTCTATATGCTAAAAGAAGAATTATACTTCATAAATAATTTCTCTTTCAAATTCGCATTAAAAAAAAAAAAAGAAATATGAGAAATCGAATAATTCAATATAATACCGTGGCAACGAGAGAATATCATTCTCATTTTTTCTTTTTCTTTTTTCGATACTCGTACCCGTTTATATTATGTCGGTACGTGATACAAATACAAATGGTATCGAGAATGATCGATAACGTAGAGATTATCTAGAAGTATATCGTTTGCGAAACGGTCGCAAAAAAAAATAACGATCTAACAGAAGTAAATATAGTCGCGAGGAAAAATGAAAATGCTCCTCTCCGGTGCCTGGAACATAGTATCCCTGCTGCTGCTGTTGCTGTTGCTGCCTGGCACGACCATAAACGACGATATAGTGTCGGTCACGAGAGAAATCAAAGTGTAGTAAATGTGGGGAGGGGAGGGAGAGGGGTGTTGGGGGAAAAAAGTTCGTATCGTACGTCAAGATGTTGAATCGTTCGAAACAGAAAGAGAGAGAGACAGAAAGAGTGAGTTCTTTTCGGTCAACGTGTTACGACCCACGTTCGAAGGCTCGTTTATTCTTTAAAAGAAAACGGGCTCCTGGTAAGGACTAGGACAAGATGGAGGAAGAGGTGGGGCTGTGCGGGATAGGGGGTAGGGGGTAGGATGACGAGGGACGAGGAATAATATCTCGTCGAGACGGTAAAGTTGCGCTCATAAAGATCGTCATGGTATCAAAACGATTCGACGATCGTTGGAATACGATACGTAGCGCAGTTATCGGCTAACAGTGATGGCGATATTTCTTTACGATCTAAGCGGACGGTGGTCCTTTATTGTTAGTAGAAACGACAATAAATTTTCAAACATCTTTTCTACCAACTTTGACTTGTAATCGACGGGTTCTGGGGAGGGGGGGGGCGACTTACGTCATAAAAGTCGATCGGGAATAAATTCGAGAGGATCGGTTTCTAATCTACCGTCCCGTATAATTCGTGTCGTCGACATTGTAAGCGGGTAAGAAATAGAAAAATAGAAAAAAAAGAAAATGGAGAAAAGAAGAAAAAAAAAAAATAGAGCGAATATAAAGAAGATCGTAAAACGTTCGATTTTCATTGACTCACTGTGAACGATGCGTGAATAGAAGTCGCTCGCTTGTTTGGGATCTTCCTTTCGATCACTCCTTTTCCTTTTTCTACGTTCCACTTGCTACGATGACGACGAAGACGACCAAGTAAAACGGCAATCCTGCAATCACAAGAGAAAAAAGGTTGATAGTAACGTAGAATGTATCGTCGTTCGAGGTAAAACGCACGAAAGACGAATAAAGGTTTCTTTTTCGATCTATCTATCTATCTCTTTCTTTCTTTTATATTGTATGTCTATCCCTTACAATTATTTGCTAAAACGTTTTGCGAGTACATGGAAAAATCAATAAAATCTTGTTATCAGTTCTATCAAGCTTAAAGCCAAAGAAAGTATCGCTTACCTGCTATCCAGTTGGTGTATTCGTTTACGTTTATAAAACTAGACAGACTGACTTTATTTTTTCGATCAGCTTCAACTTTATATCTACCATCGTATAAAAAGTAGTTTGTTTGTGTTCTTAGAATAATATATGTATATACCTATATCTTTAGACGCAACGATATATACTTTGCATATTGTTGACAATTCCATATCCTTCGACAACGATGTCGAATACAAAGAGGATATTTTTCGCTTGGATATAACACACACACACCTTATGAATTTTAATAAAACTTTATATCGAACGGAGAAAGATGATACCCTTTTTTCCTCTCTGCGACGATTTATATCGCGTTATTCGAAATTCGATTTAGGCCGAGCGAGGGCAAAGGGAATCTCTCACGTTTTTACGGAACAGTCAAATTTTCGATGTGTGTTAGGCTAAAATAATCGGAAGCAAGGAACGAAACGGGGAAAGGAAAGAGAACCGTAAACATTTTTTTTTTTTCTTTTCTTTTCTTTTTTTTTTTTCTTCCCAAATGATACATTGCTATTCCCCCTTGGCGCCTCTATTATTACAAGGGAATGGCATGAGAGAGAAAGGTTAGAATTTAAATTCCTTTTCGCTTGGTTCACGGAAAATTTACATTAAAGAAAGTGAAAGAATGAAAGTGAGGAGGAGGAAGAGGAGAATAGAAGAAGTAACATTAATTCCCAGTTCAGCACATCTCTCGGCGGACGCACGTAAGGAGATGCACGCTCGAACGTGGTTCGAGATTCATATTCCTCGTACGTAATAGTAAAGAGGTCAGAAAGGGGGGGGGGTTTCCCTGGATAGGTTAGGACCCAAATAACCAAACGAAAAAGCTAAAGGAGAGAAAATATATATTGAAAGAGACGAATAAATTTCCATTACGTGGGAGAGACGTTAATAGAAGAAATGGAAGAATAACGCGTGGCTGGATTAATAAAGTCCGCGAAGATGAATGAATAGTTCGACAAAAGGATTGATTTTCTCTAAGATCGTAATCAAGGTAAAAGAGAGTCATTTCTCTCTCTCTCTCTCTCTCTCTCTCTCTCTAACGATAAATTCGTCACACGAAAATTCAATTCCACCTTTCGTGTCGTCGTCTTAAATACGCAAAAGTCTCTCTTATCGCGAATAAAAAGTGACATTTGAGATTATACGATAGAGAAAGAGAGAGAGAGAAGATGAGAAAAGAAACGAATACCGAATTTACGGTTATCGTTCGTGATAAATTGATCTAGTGGAATTTAATAAAAATAATAAAAAGAAACTAGAGATATTCGAGATCTAAGACTAGGATTTAAATCAGGTTTTCTACTTCGTTAGCATAACGCGAATGTATCGAATAGTTGGCGCGAATAGTTGGGTTGGCGACGAGCATCGTGTCTCGTTTCGTTTCGTTTCGTTTCGTTTCGTTTCGTTTCCACGAACGGACTCGTGGAAAAAGAAAGCGTAAAAGTTCTTAACAGAGGTGTACTAGTACAAGTTGAAAGAAAAAAGAAGAAGGAAGAGAAAATCGGGAGAGAAAGGGGGGTGGAGAGGGATATAGGAGGGACACATGGTGTGTGCCAGAACGCATTCGTTGGATCGATAAGGCGTTACTTTATGAGACGGCCGAAGTCGTTCTCTTGCGGTGGCTATAACGGTAATAACCGTAACATTAATAATTAGGATCGCGAAGTATGTAACGTGCCATCGGCTCGACTAATGCGCCCTGAGAGACTCGTAAAAGTAAAACGTTACGAAATCGAGAGACGCCGTTTAGCCAGCGAAGGGGATTTATCTTAGTCTCATCTTTTTCCTTCTCTCCTTTTCAAAGACTTTCGCTAGTTCTTTTTTTGTGTCTTCCTTCCTTCCTTCCTTCCTTCCTTCCTCCCTTTTTTATTTTCTCCATTTCTTTCCTTCATATTTATCTGGCACGTTTCTCTTACCGCCCCCCCCCCGTTTCTTTTTCCCTTCCTGGCAAGCTACCATATCTCTCGTAGTAGTTTTTCTAGTTTTTTTTTTTTTTTTTTTCTATCTGAACGTCACTTTACTCCTCTAAGGAAAATCAAATTGAACTCTTTTCGATACAAATCACTGGAACGTCTGAGTATCACAGTGATTTACTGTTTTCCTTAAACCAATTCGTATTTTAATGTATAACGATCGTTTTTACGCAAAGAGCTGGCTGCTGGTGGGTACTCTGTTTGAACGTTAACGAAGTTACCTTTTACGAAGTTATCTTCTATCTTTCTAGCACGGTCTAGTAAGATCGTACTCGATTGGAATTTCGATTCGAAAAGCCTTTGACCAACGGATTTGGACGAATGGGATAGAACGAAAGGTAAAACGAGACCGAATGGCGTTGGTAGAAGAACAATACGATCATCTCTGGTACGGCTCTTTTGTTACGTTCTCATTCGATTTTTCAAGGTAGACATACTTGGACTAGATGCGAAAGCTTTCAGTGAGTACGATTCGCATTAACGTGTGTGTTAGAGGAAACAATGATTTTCCACGAAACGCATCCTCTACTCTCGGATCCAGTTTCCTTCGCTAACGGTGCGAGAAAAGACGAGATCCAGAGAAAAGAAGAGAGAGAGAGAGAGAGAGAGAGAGAGAGAGAGAGAGAGTTAGATAGAATTAGAGAAAAAGGATGGAGAAGTAGAATTGGCCTTCCGCACCTCGGTTGCATCGTCATTCGATGCGTAACTACATCCAATTGCTGCCGTTCCTACGCCGAACCTTTCTGGGAATTCATCGAGCCGTGGAAACTCTAACAGTGGTCGAACGAAATAAGAAGAAGAAATGGAACAACAAAAAGACAAAGATGAATAAGAAGAAGAAGAAGAAGAAGAAGAAGAAGAAGAAGAAGAAGAAGATGAAGACGAAGAAAAAGAATAAGAAGAAGAAGAAATTGAGGAGGTGGAGGATTACAGCCGGTTTTGCGTGGTTTATAACGCAAAGTGCACCGAAGTGCACTCGCTCGCGTAACTTGCAACATTTGCCAAGTGACATATGTTTATACGCATTCAAATTCCGACCTCGTAGTTTGCACGATGTAAAATCCATCGCATCGAAGACGAATATGACTGGTAAGAATTTCTGCCTCGTGCGTGACCTTGCTCTTAGAAACTGACGACGTGCTTTTTTTCCACGCTTTAATTTTCCGATTATTCGTATGTCCTCGCTCCAATTTCTTTTTTTTTCCTCCTCCTTCATCTTCTTCTTTTTTTTCGACTAGCCCGAAGTAATAGACTATTTTTTGTTTTTGTTTTTATAGAACAAAGCAGTTCTTTTTCGTCGTTAACGATTTAACACCGTTCAACGCTTCCAAAGAACATTTCGATGATGTTCGTTACGGTCGTTCGCTTGCTAAATCAGGCAGATTTAGGAACTCGTGTCATCGCGAGAGTCATTTAAATCACGACGAAGATTCAAATTTCACACTTGTAAATGAAAAATATTAATCGTAAATATCGTAGAGGAGGGGGATGTCACGTACAATTTTAAAAATTTTGTTTGCTTCAAATTTTTCGTGGTTCACGTTTTTTTGCGTGGTTTACGCAAAGACTATATATAAAAGTCTCATTGTTTTTCTCGAAACTGACACAACACCGACTCGTGCTATTTCGTGTGCGAACTAATAACGCGGTTATTATAAATTCTTTAGTAGTAACATAACCCGTCGAGTAAAGTAGCTAAGCGTTCTCTACATAGACGTAGATAATAGTCTAAAACGAGTAACCGGCAGGAAAAGGGCGAGGTCAGCTTGTCCGTCGCATATTAAAGACAGCAGCTCGAGCATGCAGCGGACTCTGCAGCCCTAACTGCTGCATCCGAAGTTTTGTCTGTGTGTGTCGCGCTAGAAGGGCCGAGGAATGTGCATCTAGGAGTTCCTGCCTTCTCTCTCTCTCTTTCTCTCTGTTTTCTTCTTAAGTACCTCGTATATCCGGACTTATTGCCGTGGCGAACTATCGGCGATTACACGGAAGAGATTTCTTCTGGAAGAAGAGACCTAACTATCTTTTCAATTTCTCTTTTATTTTTTTTTTATCTCTTTATCTCTGTCTGGAATGTTTTTCTTTTTCCAAAATAATAATTAAGAAAAAATAAAAAAATATATTATACAGAAGGCAAAGGTTAAATATACGGCAAAAAAAGAAAGAAAGAAGTAAAGCACGAGTAAACTCTCTTAAAATGCGATCGAGTGTTAGAATCGTTTAGTTTCCCTTATTTCGTTTTCTTGTAATTGCTTTGTTTGTCCCACCCACGAAATCTCGGAGCTTTGGAACTTTCTCTTCCTCGGTAGACTTTACACCTAACTACAAGAAAAACGTTGTTCTTTAAAACGTATATATGTGTGTCGGTATAACTTGCTTGTACACTAAGACATCGTCACTATATCCCTCACGCTGCGATAATCTTTTGACAAATCTTTTTGTTCTTTCATCAATTTTGTAAAACTCCATTTAATCGTTCGTACACGTTCTTAACGATTATTTGTATTTTTCTTTTAAATTGAAATATTATTAAATGAATTTTTTAATTTAATTCTTATATATATAGAGTGTGTGTGTTAAATTCAGAGTAATATTTAGTTTGGGTAATAATTTAGTAGGTCAATTTAATTTATGCTTCTTACTATGTTGATTTATCTTATCATCATTATAGATCATTACAGAGCAATGATCTATATGCATAAGTGATAAAGGATCGTTATAAGGTGTTCTCTTAGTATACGTATTATCGCATATTTCTTCGCGTTAATTACACGACCTCGTCGTCTACGACACACGACGACACACGACGACGTCGACACACGCGCTTATAGTTCATTCTCCAAAATTTGTGCATCCCCGTTAGCAACCTTTACAAAAAGGCGTTAATGAACAACCCCGGTACAACTTTGAGGTGATTCGGGTCTGGGCAAAGTAATATACGGAACGCCTGTTGTGACACCACAATTTCTAGGTACTTCCAGCGACATAATTAACGTCACGTGATCTCCAAGAAGCGCCTTAATATCGTTATCGGTCAGAGTACACTGGTAGGTGCTTTGTACCTGCCACTGGGTTCAATACCGTCGGCCGAAGTATACGTCGGCGGTTGACCGTAAAATTAGTAGGACGCCTTGCCAACTTGTCCCGAACAAACTTGAATCTCCTTTACGAGTAGTTGCTTCCACCGTTAAATAACAGACTTTCAATTAGACGATCCTCTTTGAGAAAATGTTTTAAGAGTACGAAGAGAATTTCCTAATATCCATCAATCTCAAAAAATTCCTAATTCGTCTACAAAATTTTGTTATAACTTTCTTTCTCTCTCTCTCTCTCTCTCTCTCTCTTTTATTTTCTTTCTTTCTTTTCTTTAAACTATCATCTTACCGAAAACTCGAGAAGACGAATAATGTTACTTTTGAGCTCTCTTTCTTTCTTTCTTTCTTAGGAAATATCAAAGTCCTTTCTCTTTTCCCATCGTTTCCTTTTCTTTACTTACCACCAACCGAAAATTCTTCTTCCTCTCTCACCTTCTTCTCAAGCGAGATATCCCACTCGTAACGGGGCCGTATTACACTACCACGTGAAATTTCCATAAAGAGCGCCGACCTTCAGAAGTATCCGTACAAAGGATTACTTTATGAATTTCGCGCGAGATCTATTCGGCCGAGACGTGAATAATATGCACCTGCTGCAACCGTAGAATGAGCTACGTGCACCGGTTCGTATTAACCTCTCTACGTAAGAGGAGTCACGTTTCTACCGAATATTCGTCCAACTCTTCTCTCTCTTTCTCTTTCTCTCTCTCTCTCTCCCTACGCCCTTCTTTCCTCTCGTCTTCCTCATTTTCCTAGTCCAAATTCGTCCAAATTCTGATTTTCCATGCGCCGGGTTCAAGTACCGTCCTGCAGGCAGGACTTTCGTTACGCGAACATGTACTATGTCACGATTAAAGAGTAAAAAGAACAAAAAGTTGCTATTCTCGTCATTCCTCTAAATTCTTCCGTTCCTTTTTCCTTTTCTACTTTTCTCTATCTCTATCTCTCTCACTCTAAATTCTTTTACGTTTTTCTTGGCCTTTTTTCTCTCCATTTTTTCTCTTTCCTTTTAGTCATTTATTTTTTCACCGGGGGAAATGTACAATGCACTTTGCCAAAGAAAATATTTTTACGGATCGCATTTCCTCGGTGTATTTGTGTTGCAAAATTCATATATACTAAATAAAAATAAAGAACGAAATATATATTTTTTCCTGATGTAACTAATGTTTTATCATAAAATTAAAAATGTTTCTTTTACTCGAAATTCATGCATTCAATTATTAAATCGCGTTTATGCGTAATGGAATAATTCAAAAGTAAAACGTTTAGAGTTCAATGATAATTATATATACATATATATATAATAGAAAAAGAATATAGTAATTAGTTCGAAATACATTAGAAAGCTCGAAATGAACGGTACAGGAGATTAGAATCCGTAATTAGTTGTAAGTTACGGTCGATCTAACTGCATGTATTTGATGAACGCGGAAACGACCTTGCCTTCCCACGCAAAAGCTTTCTCGATCGTTGCACGATGAAATGAATGACATTAGTTGAGCCGAGTTTCCTAGCTAACGATACGACACAGCATGGAAAATCGATGAGAGAATAAAATAAAATGATCGAAGGAAAACAGAAATGTTTGTAACGTATTAAAGAACGATTTAAAATAATTGGAACTTGAGTTGTTAATACAAAAAAAAAAAAACAAAAAAAAATATTAATTACTCGATGATCAACGATAAATATAGATTAGGATTATGCACGGTTCGCGATCTGTGCGTTTAAATAACGGTCGTATTCGTTGACTTGACTTGACCGCTAGTCGAACCGAACTCGTTGCATAATAAGCGGTCCCTGCGTAATCGTAAAGTGTCGAGTAGTAGTAGCAGCAGCAGCAGCAGTAACAGCAAGAAGGAGAGAGACCAGTTTTGCTGGATGAGAAGAAAAAGAAGAAGGAAAAAAAAGAGATCGAGAGACAAGACCCGTAAGAAGATAAAATTCCAACGTATTCTCGGAACGCGACTGACTCTTGAATGCAACTTCGAATACTAACGCTATACGAGAGTATCATTAAAGCAATCATTTTTTTGATTAAAAGTCAGTAAAAAGTAACAATTCAATCAGCGCTCCTGTAGCACTAATGAAAATGAAGTTCTTTCATGGATGAAACGAACAAACTATCGCTTTCTCTGTGTTTAATCACGAGTTTATATTTCCCATGACACACGGGCGTGAGCATTTAAACGAAAATCCATGTTTAAATTAGAATCAATATTCCAACTACGTTGAAATACATCCCGCATAATATAACGAATGTTTTCTATGTGATACTTATATACAATGATTTTTCTACGAGTTTTCATTTATCGAATGGTAAATGGGCACGTATCTGTAAAATCTCTTAGAAATGCTAAGAAGCGTATCGTTTACTCGACAAGTATAGATCTGTTTCTTGTTTACTTTACGAATTCCGTTCGAGTAAGTACGTTTGTTATTTTACCGATTTATCGTAACTTTAGAAATTATCTCGAGCTATCCACTGTGTCTTATCGCAGGAACGTAGAACAAAGCAAGAAACAAAAAGAAAGAAATATGAGAGTGAGAGAGAGAGGAAGAGAGTCATTGAAATAAACGAACAAACAATAGTTACCCAATTGCGTATATGCGCGGTTCTGGTACGCGGGCGTATTGCTCGAAACGACATTATACCCCGGTAAACGTCGTCGTCGTATCGTTTAACGGTACACCATCACCATGGGTAACCATTGAACACGTTGTCGTTGTCTACCATGCCAATAGAGTCGGACATTTTTACGAGTTAACGCTTACGAACCGCGAACGCATTTTCCATGCGAGAAAATTCTCGATCCGTATACAGATAATACGTATGTACCACTCTATATATGTATATATATATACACAACTAGTTGGTCAGTTTGAAACGCACGCCCACGAGAAGCAAGGATTAACGAGCTTTCATTGCAAGCTAATCCGACGATCGATAGGGGGAAACGACTGCTAAGGTCTAGTTTAACAACTCGGACTTATTTTCACCTTAGACTCGATCTTGTTACCCCATAGCTTTTTTCCCTAGCAACGTCGATAAAACGTTATGGATCGCATTGGAAAGGAATAACGGTCGGCAAGGCTACGGATGGGAACTTTCCGCAACTTTTAACCGGCCGGTTGATATCCGCCTTACCTGATAATTCCTATCTTCGTGGAAATTTCTTTAAGATAAAAGCTAACTTCTATCAACTTTAATTTTTTTTAATCTTATATTTTCTCTCTTTTATCTTGTCATACTCCTCTCGTATGTATGTATACGTATATATATGTATATATTCGGACACTTTCTATTGAAAAATTGTGATGTACGTAGTGTCGGTTCGAATTTACACGGTATAGAGAGTCGAGATCACGAGACCATGACCACGGTCACGGGAAAGGAAGTCGTCGGTGGGCCCCCGTGTGAAGGTGTAGCGACAAACGAGGAAAACCAGACTAACTGGACAAACAGGAACGGTGTATGTCGTTTACCAACAGAGAGAAATATA
Organism: Polistes canadensis; assembly: GCF_001313835.1. Taxonomy (NCBI): domain Eukaryota; kingdom Metazoa; phylum Arthropoda; class Insecta; order Hymenoptera; family Vespidae; genus Polistes; species Polistes canadensis. The sequence continues at coordinate 883,621 of NW_014569591.1, forward strand.
CATAGAAAGAGAGAGAGAGAGAAAGAAAGATAAATAGACAGAAAACAAGAAAGAAATAAATAAATAAAGAAATAAATAAATAAAGAAGGAGAGCATTATCGGGCAAACTTTAATTTCCTTAATACATCAGCCAGTTGAGATGTTGAGAGAAGCAATTAAAATTCAAGAAGATATCTCTGACTTGCTTTACTCATTCCATCCTCTACCTTCCCAGTCTCCCACTCTCTCACACACACACTCACTCTCTTTCTATTTCTTTTCATTTCTTTGCGACCTTTACCGTCTTCTACTCCAGCTCATAATTCTCTGAAATGCCACGTGGTACTGACCCGACGCGACCGTTGTCCAGCCTCCAATTTCCTCCCGTTACCTCCTATCTATACCGTTGTCGCCTGTAGAAACACACGACGAACATGTAGGGAAGGAAGGGTGGGAGGGAGGGAGGAAGAGGAAGGTAGTGAAGAGAAACACATATACATATATATTCGCCATCCCTGTCCCTGTGTTGTATGCCGCTTCTGTTGTCATCGCTTGCGACCCGACCTGGATACAAGCGACAGGGGCCAATGGCAATTACGATTATGGACCTTCGAGAGCAATGTGCGAGGTACTTCGACCGCTAACCGTGCTCTTAGCTATAAGATCGATCCTCCCTCTCTCTCTCCTCTTCCCTTCACATTTATCCTCTTCTTCCCACTTCTCGTCCCCGAGTACTAGTTTCCGATGTAGCGAAACACACGAAGCAGTCTCCCCGTTATTTTAAGTAATTGAAGACGTACCTTTTTATATATATATACATATAGACAGAGACTCGATTTCTCGGATTTCACCTAGGGTCCTTTTACTGCTTTCAAAGTGAAGCACGAAGACATTTCGGTTGGTCATTCGTTACTTTTACTCCCTTTTGCTTTTCCTATTTCTGATTCTAGAGACTACAAAGATACACACATGTTGGTTTCACGTGTGGAGCCTTCTATTTCTAATTGTAAGGGAGGTAGGGTAGAAAATGTTTAACATTTGGATCCTTGGGGGAAAACGCGGTAATCCATTAGATAATACTAGTAGGTAGACCTCTTCTCTTGGCAAACTTGGTTTAGAATATTATAGGGCTCTTATCGACTGCTAAAGGTTTCACCGGAAGAACATACGGCGACGACGGTGTTATCTAGTATTAAAGTAAAGCCGTCAGATTTAAGGTAACGGATACACCACGTTACAGGGGGGTCTGCTCGCGCTCGTTTAACGCGAACATCACGATCAACCTTAAAGGCAACGGTGAAGCTCGTGCCAAACGATTGAGAGTGGCTATATATCCCTGGTACACGGAGAAAATTGAATTAAAGTCACTTAAGTGTTTACCCACGTTCTCAATTATACACGATGAACCCTTGCCATCGAAATAATTATCTTTTGTAGTCCGTTATACTCCGGTACACGTAGGAGACGAAGAGATATAGATAGAAAGAGAGTGAGAAAGAGAGAAAGAGAGAGAAAAAGAAAGAAAATAAAATAATAGAGCGTAGGTCGAATCGAGCCACACACACACACACACATACACACACACCTTGATATCATCCTGTATCTCGTCGTCTCTTAGTATTCTTTCCACCTTCTCTTTTTTTATTTTTTCATTTCTTGCCCACCTTTCTCCTCGATATCCTTTAGGTTTCCCCATATACGTGAAAGGACTACTACTTACGCCTGCATCGATTGGGACGACATCGAAGATGGCACACGATATTATAACCATACTCTGCTTATCTATCGTCCATCGAACGTTACACTGACCGCTTCGGTAAATTTCTACAATGAAGGAGAGAAAGGGATAGATAGATAGATAGATAGATAGATAGATAGATAGATAGATAGATAGATAGATAGAGATAGAGAGAGAGGGAGGGAGAGGAAAACCAAAGAGGAGAGTCATCTCCGATCGATAGGAAGTACGCAGTTAACTCTGATGTAATAATTACATGATTTTCTAAGGCTCTCGAGCACTCTCGGTGGGTCGCGATCCCTTCTCGGAAGTACGGGATCGTGCATTAGGAGGCAGGATGCCTCCTAATACCAAACGAGGAACACATTGATAGAACCGAATACACGTTGGATGAAAGCATAAAGACCCCTCTTCTGTGTGTGTATGTGTATGTGTATTCGCGAACGGTTTCGATAGAATATCGAGATTTAAAGATTGTTGGAAGATACGGGACGATATTAGTCCCTCGATTCGTTACCATCGTTTCAAGATTATGTACTTGTTCTCCATTTTACGAATAACGGTCCACTCTCCTCCTCCTTCCTCCTCCTCCTTATTTTCCATCGATATAGTGTACCCCGGATCTTCGTTCTTAACTGTAAAGTCGATTCGCGAACTATCCTTCTGAACGAATAATACCGTTTCGCGAGAAACTCTTCGTTTAAAACGAAGTTATTATTTTCGCGAGACGGGAGTAGCTCGGAGGTGGGGGAAGGGGGAAAGGAGGGAAGAAAAGAGTGATATTTCGAAAGGATGAGAAGAAGAAGAAAATCGGTGTAGGGGGGGGGAATATCATGAGAGTTAAAGCGGTTCAGGAGACAAATATTGACTCCGGGTGACGCGAAGAGCGAAACGCTTTTCGACTTTCAAGGGAACGTGAAAATCGGTGAAATGTGGAGGGAAAAGTGTGTGCTAGAGAGAGAGAGTGAGAGAGAGAAGGAGAGAGAAGGAGAGAGAAGTAGAGGCAGCGACATACAATGAGAACAAGATGGGACGTAAAAGAGTCGAAGAAATGGGACGAGGGAACGCGTGCATCGAAAATGTGGAAAATGCACGGGAAAAGAATTCAAGCTACGAAGATATACATACTTTCGAAACACGCTTCCGCTCGAAGCGAAGTCTATCCTTCTCGATCTTATTTCTCTTTACGTTCCTTCGTTACAAATGTTTCCGTCCCATCGACTAAGAGTGCCCTTACTTTCATCTTTTTTTTTTTTCTCCCGGGTTCTTATTTTTATACGTCCTATCTCGTTATCGGTACTACGGTTCGAAACTCTTCGAACCGGGTAGATATAAATTGAATTTTTTTTTTTTTTTTTTTCTAGCACGGGAAAAGCAAATCGAAAGAAAAATTCTACGGGAACGATGAATTAAAAAAAGAAAGAAAGAACAAAAATAATTATATATGTTACTTAGAAATGCAAATAATTACGGGATATGCTAATTTAACGAACATCATCTTTATGGCGGTTGTATTAATTACATTCGACATCGTAGTTTTATTTTTCTTCCTCAACGTTGGGGAAAAGCAAATTTTAAATAGAGAAAGGCGCTCCCTGTTAGATATATATATATATATATAAAATATAAGAGAAAACTCGAGGAATAAATATCATCTCATTTTCCTTCTTATTATTTGTAGAAAGAGAAACGTCTAAATAATAACATTGAATTATTTATTCTGCGAAAGATGGATGGACAGAGGAGCTTAACTCCACACTGGTTTCGGGTTTATCCGCACGAGTACGTTAATGTAGGAGGAGAGGCTGTTGGCTTTGAAAAGAGGAAGAAAATGGAAAAAACGAAGGAAGAAAAAGAATTCTCCTCGGTTTCGCGTTATCTCCGAGAGTGCGCATACATTTGCTCCACGAAGCAGTTCCGTTTTCTTTACTCTCTCTCTTTCTTTCTTTCTCTTTCTCTTTCTTTCTCTCTCTTCTCTCTCGTTCACTCACTCGCGGTATTTCTTTCTTCTTTTCATCTCTTTCGCTTCTGTACTCGCATTTGCAATACCATTCCCCGCGCGCGTACCATTCCCGACCGGTAGACGAACCTAACTGTTCCGAATCGTTGCGATAATTTCGAATCTCGCATTCAAGGCGACGAACTATCTCTTATACATCTTTCTCTCTTTCTCGCATCTTTCTAGTTCCAATACAACACCGACGCCTGTATTTTTTCTACTTTTTTTTTCCCGTTTCCCCCGAACCAGCAAACCGACCCCTCACGTTCATTCTCATTCCTTCGTGCGCGCCATCCTCCTCCTCCTCCTCCTCACTTCTCCCCCACTGTGCAAGAATCAGACGAATGATGCTACATTGTTATAACGAGAAATTGCACAGCAACGATATGCGACAATTTCGAAGACGAACAGAACAGAACAGAACGGAAAAAAAGCTCGTAAAATTCGAATCGGTGGGGGGGGGGGAATCAATTCGTGAATGAAAGAGAGAATCGATTTCCTTTCTTTTTAAGAAACGATACTCGTTTCTTCTCATCGTAGACGACCAATCACATTTATCTACAACGATTTCTTTTACTTTGATATTACCTTTAACGCGCGATCCCCTTTTTGGATCACCGAGATCAATCTGAAACTTATTACGGAAATTTCTCGTATTGTTTATTAACGGAAACAACGTTGGACCATCTCCCTTTTAGTTTTACAAAAACGATTGGCATTTAAAAGATGATAGGGGGAAGGAAGTAAGAACAGGAAGGGGGAGTTAAGTTGGAAGGATAGAGGGGGAAGGGGGAAGTACCGTAAGCTTTTATGTTGGAATTGATCACGGAGAAAGCATCGAAGTTGAGTTAGAAGGATGAAAAGTACCCTTAAGTACCTCCATCCTTTGAGTCTTTAATAATCCACCTCTCTAGCGGCGAACTTTGCGCCCGTTACGATCTTTCTTCGCTTCCTTCGACAAACAACTTCTGAACTTCATCTTCTTCTTCTTCTTCTTCTTCTACCTCTTCTTTTTCCTCTTCTCTCTCCTATTTTTCTACTATTTCTTTCTTCGTCTTCTCTATTCCTCTCTTAATTCTCCACCCTCGTAACATATAATTCCTGGTACACGGTGGAGAGTCGCATTAACGTAAAACATCGTAACAACGTGCGACGATCGGTCGCGCGTTTAGAAGAAAGGTTTGCCCTTTTCGTTATAAGCGTGATTAAGAACGTGTAAGAACTAAGGGAGCTTCTTATTTCCTTAACAACCTAACGCATCCGCGGATGGCATCTTTTAACGCGCGCACGCGCGCATGCCCATTTTCTTACGACTTACGAAGTTAATGACGCTATCTTCAAGAATTATACTCGTTGAGATCGTGCGTCGTACTCTCTAACACGTTTGAATCTTTCCGGTACTATTCATTACTCTTTAATAATGATCTCTACGGGTTTTACTATTATTTTTTTTCCTTTTCTCCCTACTCTCTAGCATCCTATCGTCGTTGTCGTTGTTGTCGTTGTTGTCGTCGTCATCGTCGTCGTCGTGTGCAACACAACTAAAACACCGCGACATTGCACGATACCAACACGATGATCGTACATAGTACGAGGGAGAGAAAACGAAACATGGAACGAGTCGCGAAAACGATGCGCTTGAATGCACTTTCGACGAAGGATCCTTACCCTTTTCCATACCTCCTCTCTCTCTCTCTCTATATATACATTTTTTCTACTTTCTCTTTTCACACTCTCCAGTACTCTTTCTTCTCCCTTTACCCCACCATGCCACCCCCGGAGCTACCATCCGTGGGATCGTAAATATAAATCTCTGGCATGTCGTCGCATCGTTGTTGTCTATGCCTTTTATTTTCGGCTCATCTAAGAGATAAGGCAGAAAGATAGATAGAGAAAGAGAGAAAGTATTCGAGCGTGTCTCCCGTACTCTCGAATGACGAAGGTATACCAATGCCTTTTTCATTTCGTTTCTATTTCTACGAAGTATAGGAGAAATAAGAGGGCGATTTACGAGCGCGCGAAAAGGGACCTGTCTCTCATTCTTAGGTCCGTCGACCCTTTAGGTTCTTCTTATTCATCTTCTTTTTCTTCCCTTCTTCGCAGACCGAAAGAATTTCTTCTCGGTCGATCGATAACCCAAGAGTCTTATTCGCGAACGAACGAACGAATGAACGAATACGTACGAAAAGGAATTGGAATCCTTCCGGTGCTGTCGTAAAATCGCGGATGCTTCCCCTCCCCTTTCTCTTTTTTTTATTGGAAACCAGATGAGACACACGCCGACCAACGACGACGACATATATACTACGATATATCGACAGAAGCTCCTTTTCTTACATATAACGTAAGACTATTTGTTTCCGAGTCTTAGTCTAGAAGAAAAATGATACACGATGTTTCTCTATCGATCTTACAAAGTTCGTCATATAGAAACTACTACTAAACGCGTGTCGTCTAACCTTTTACAAAATTCACAGACACACACACACACATATACTCTTCTTCTATCTATCGAGTTTTACGTTTCCTATCTCGCGAATAAATATTCTTACGCTGCGCGTTTCCTTCTCCTCTCCTTCTCTCTCTCTCTCTCTCTTTTTCTTTCAGTCTCTCAGCTGTGAAAATCAACGACGACGACGACGACGACGAATATCTCACCTTCGCCAACCGCCGACCAATTTCCTTAATAAATGATCCTATTACGAGGTGCGATGCCGCGGGAAAAACTAGCCGTTAAAACGTCTTATATATCATCTTAACGTGAAATTGGATATTTATTGGTGACAGATGGGACACGGCACTTCCACGGATCACGCCGTGCGATCAATCATATCGTAACGCCACGTGCTCTTTTCTTCTCTCACGTATCTATCTCTCTTTCTCTCTCTCTCTCTCTCTCTTATTATCCTATTCTTTGTGTTCCTTTCTATCTCACTCGTTCACTCTCCTTCTCTCTGTACGCATAATGAATCGCGCGAAGTGCACGTAATAGCGGGCTACGACCTTACGATGGTAGCAGCAGCACCACCATCACCACCACCACCGTTCTCGTTTTGAAAAATAACATGTAATATTCAAACCGTTCTACTCTTGCAACGAGCGAACTCTCCATTCTCTTTTGCTTCATCTCCATGACTGTTCGCGCCTCGAGTAGAAGAAAAAGAAGAAAAAGAAGAAGACTAACGTGCTATTCCTTAACGAGGGGCCACTTACTGTGCGTAATTGTCACTTTAATAACACAAGAGAAATCTACCGTTTGTGATTATCGTAGATCTCTTTTTCGAAAGTAATAGTTAAGTTAACTTATTGTTAGTCTTTCGTTGGACGACGTTTTAATATGAGTTATTCGATTTGAATTTGTCTCTCGAACTTCACATATATATATATACATCTCGATTATAATTATTTATTATTATAATACATATAAAGTGTGTGTGTGTGTTAACTCGACAACGAAATATAAATACAGCGAATATAAATTCTCATAGTTTTCCCAGAAACGTGTGTCGTTCGTTAGTTTGTTCATTCTTCTTCACCTCCTATCTTTCCTTAAAGTTAACGTCATTGTCGTATCGTTAAAATTGGATTCTATGACAAACGCATGGAACATGCCTCTAAGGGACAGAGACGCATGCATTCTCGCGTGGGAATATATGTTCTGAAACGCGCACCCACACATGGACAGATAGACCCGCTGGAGTATACGTTCTCGATTTGATATGCCAGTAGGCATACAGAGAGAAAGAGAAAGAGAGAGAGAGAGAGAGAGAGAGAGAGAGAGAGAAATAGGAAGAGGATGAAGGAAGTGGAATCTTTGATCCAGAATCTCTATGGTGTGCCTCGGGACTGTTTGATACGCGTCAAAAGACAACGCGCGCGCAATACGATCGATATAAATATATCCTACTGGCCTAGAAAAGATAAACCTTTAAGAAATATGAGAAAATCAAATGGTGTACGGTTAAAGTCGTAATAATAAGATGTAATATGAAATGGACCCTGATGGGCGCGGTAGATTATACTCGTTGCTTATTAGATTTAAACTTGGACCATTGGGTATTGGTTAAAAAGTCGCGAAATGCCGCGGGAGGATTGTAACGGTAACGTCTGACAAATGACGCTAGTTTCTAAGGCAAATAATATAATGTTAAGTGGAAAAGGTACTTTCGCCGAAGGGCTTCTTCCCCCCCTTTTTGATTTTTCTTTCTTCCTTTCTTTCTTTCTTTCTTTTTTTCTTTCTTTCTTTCTTTCTTACTTCCACCTATCGTCGATCGAGTTTGCTCGGTTAGTTCGAGGACGACTCGAGGAGGAAGCTTATCCACTCGTTCCACGCGTCCCCATTCGTTCCTGGGAATGACTACTAGAAAAACAAGAACAAGAAGAAGAAGAAGAAGAAATGTTGAGGGTAAAGATCGACGGAACGTAAATTATCGTGGCAAATCCTCGAACCTTTCCTTTGCGGCATCGATTTGTGTGCGCGCGTGCACGCGTTAAGATTTCGCGGAAGATCCAAAGCAAGAGAGGAAGTCTCCCTCTCTCTCTTTCTTTCTCTCCCTCTTGTTGTGTCCTTCCAACTCGAAGGAGAGACATCATTAATACAAGGTAGCAATTTATTACGAGACCGTCTAACCGTCTGTCTTTTCCGACATCGTATCTCTCCGCGTCGCAAGTAAGTCGCAGACTCGTCGTCAACGAGGGAGAGACTCTCTCCTCTTTCTCTTTCTCTCTCTCTCTCCCTTCTCTTGCGTTATAGTCCCGACGTTATCTCAAAAAAAAGAACACGACGTACATGCAAATATATACTCTATACACGTCTTTTACCGTGTAAGTATGTGTACATTTGTTATACGGTACTTATATACATAGAAAGGTAAACATTTTCTAAAGAAGAGACGAAAAACTTGCTAGGAAAATGAAGACAAAAAAAATCGAAATTACGCAAGAGACTAGGAGACTAGGAGAAAGATATTAGGGATAACGTGTCCAGATACATCTCTATAACGAGAGAAGGGACGATATGGTTTAGAAAAAGGGACGTTAATCCCATTGGGTAGGATTATACCGTCCATTTGATGGAACGTAAACGCGAATGAGCAAAGCTTTACGTGTCGTCGTTTAAATTGCTGCCTACGCACATTAAAACGTTAACCCTTTTCTGTGCTTGCTTGCTTGCTTGCATTATCCTGATCGTCCTGTTCTTTATCTGGACGAGCTCCCACGATTGATTTCGCGCGCTCACGTTATTGCTCCGACGACCCTTCAAAATGGGACTAAAATAAAAATAATCGACTGAATTTTCGTCCGTATTTTCGTACGTTGTATAAAAACTTTCGAGTCTTAACGCGAAAAGGACGGGATCCAGCAGTGTGGGAAGAAGAAGAAGAAGAAGAAGAAGACGACAGCAACAGAAGAAGAAGAAGAAGAAGAAGACGACAGCAACAGAAGAAGAAGAAGAAGAAGAAGATGAAGAAGAAGATGAAGATGAAGATGAAGAAGAAGCTCGTGGAAAAGGCCGCCATGCCGGTGTGCGCTGCAGCCAATTAAACGTTATTCAGCGCGAAGGTTCTCTGGGTTGTCTCCCTCTCCCTCCTCCCTCTCCCTCGTTTTCTCTCATCCTCTTCAACTCTCTTTCTCACCCTTCCCCTCCTATCCCCGTTCTTTTCAACCTTCCTCTCTTTCTCTCACGCTCACCCGCGAGGAAACTCGCGGCGGATATGGTCCCGTATCTCGATAGGAAAACTTTGCTCTTCGTTAGTGTCACTGATTATCCGAAGGAGGGTTATTACGTCGTGATTTACGCCTCTCTCTCTCTCTCTCTCTCTCTCTCTTTTGACTACGTTTTCTTCCTTTAATTCTTCCTCTTTCTTTCTCTCTCGATCGATACAACGAACCGATACTTTAACATGTACTCCTCGAGCGTAAACCGCGTGTAAAACGCGCTCTTCGTAGTCGTTCGAGCGAAAGAGAGAAGATGGATAGCAAAAGAAGGAAAGAGAGCGCGCGAGAGAGAGAGAGAGAGAGAGAGAGAATCGTAGCCGGTGCGATGCATCGTTCGGTTGGACACTCGGCTTGAAAACCGACGTTACTCGGAGAGTTCTTCTTCTCCGTTGAACTGATCCGCGATAAATAGTCGTGGATCGAATTCCTTTGAGTAGCTCGGCTCCGTAAAACCCGTCGCGCTCTAGAAATTCTTTCCCAGTTTGTTCGGGCAAGGACGACGATATACCAACGCGCAGAGCTCCACAGTTAACTGTTTAAGTCTTTTTAGCCAATATAAATATTGATACAACTGTCTTTAGTCTAACTGGCGACTAACTGTCTATATCGATCCGGTTTCTAAACGATAAAAGTAGAACGCGCGATATAAAGTATTAAAGTACGTCGGTAATAATAATCATCTTACAATTGAAAGAAAATCCTTCGTCCATGTGTGTGTATGTATGTGTGTGTGTGTGTGGTATTATTATATTTATCTACACCTCTTCGGTAGTTTCATATTTATTTATTTAAACGGCAAATGAAATAATATAGATCCGATTGCATGTAAGTTTTCTATTATATGAGAGTAACCGATTAAATGGCTACTACCGAAGAGAGTAGTCTCGTCGGATTCTATTATTTTATGCGAGTTTACCGAGACGACTTATTAGATACGGTTCGAGTTCCGTGCACTATTGAAACTCTCTTCTTGATGGGGGTAAGAAGAGCATTCACGAAGACTTTGTATAGAGAAAGAGAGAGAGAGTAGAGGTACCGGTCAACGCCGTCAGGTGTAAGTCGAGCAAAGCGAGAGATAGGAAGACGACGACGACGACGACGACGACGAATGAGAGAGTAAGAGAAATAGAGAAGAAAGAGAGACGCACGCGCGCACGTTCGTTCGCTAGTTCTATTCGCTTAAAACCTTTGCTAGAGTGCTAGCTTCGGGCAGGGGATGAAACTCGATACCGAATCCGCCCGTGATTAACGACGTTTCACGCTTGCTGGACGTCGGGGTTCTTCTCTCTCTCTCTCTCTCTTTCTCTTTCTCGGATGCTCCGCAGGATTTGCGACTCACGAGATTTTCCTGGAGCATCGACCTCTCTTCTTTCTCTTCTTCTTTATCTTCTTCGTGATGCCCTTCTCTTTTTAGCCCTTCTCTTTCGTTCCTTTTTTTTTATTTTCTTTTTTTTCCCCCCTCCCTCGCAGAAAGATCGTACCAAATGCTATTTAAGTCAAGAACTTCTCTTTCTCTTTTTCACTCTTCTCTTTATTTTTTGTGTTTCTTTCTGTGAAGATCGTGTGATCGGATTAATCGACATATCGGATATCATGATCATTTGCTTATTACTCATACGCATCCACATTCTGTTACCTTTATCCTTTCGTAATCATTTTATCGTTCTTTATTACAGACATATTATAACGGGCGCTAGTTTGTACGATGGAGAATATATGTGTATCGAAGTTCTTAGATTAAACCGGATTAATGTTCGATATAGGGATTTTTATTTTCGAGGAGAAAAGTGTCGATATGTGGTTTACACACCCGATGAAAAAGATAACAAAATACTGATAGGAATGGTTGGGTTCTTGTTACTTTTTTTTTTTTCTTTTGCAAAGGAAAGGGTATATAAATCTTCGAAAGATCGTCGATATTACCGTAATAAACTTTTGACAATGAAAAAAAATGCGAACGCGAATCTTCCGGATGAACGTTGCACGATTCTTTCTTTCGATCAAATGAAAAGAAAAGAAAAAAAAAAAGTATAATCCGTAAGAATTCGTTCTACAACGAATACAGCTTGTAACACTTTTTTTTCAGTGTGTCCACCGTGGACTAAAATAAAAAAAAAATAAATATTGCAGCATTCTCACGCGCGAGAATAAAAGAATTCACCGAGACGAACTATCTTGACCTCGGTCGTGTCTCGATAATTAATGACCTTCCATTAAAACCTTTAATATCGTGCGAGAAATCCGTAGGAACGTTAATCGTCCATTTTACCATCTCTGATTTCAATTACGATCCATGATGCGAACAAAACTGGTAAAAGCGTGATACCTACGCGTCAAACCTGTTGACACGGTGCATTTCATTATATATATATACGATATATGTGCTACCAAAGTAAATCCACGAAGAAAATGGGACGCGATTGTTATGCGTGTCACGCTTTAAAGTCGAGACACCTGCCGAACGGTATATAACTGGAACATTATTTTGTATGTCGAACGAAATACATGCAGGTACGTGACTATAACGAAACGGCGAATGTGTCGAAATTCTTGATCTTTACTAAAAGAAAAAAAAGAAAAACCAACAAGCATACTAACACGAATTAAAAGCATCAAAGGAAAGTTTTAATTAAATTTTAAAATAAAAAAAAAGAAAAAAAAAATAGTGAGTGATGATACACTTCCGAAAGTGCACGTCTAGCAAAGTGTTAAAAAGAAAATAAAAAAAAAAAAAAAAAAAAAGAAATTCACCGGACACTAATTTAACTCGAGAGAAAATTTCATATTTTCATTGTACTGGATTAAAAAAAAAAAAAAGAAAAAAAAAAACAAAAAAGGAAGGAAAAGGTGAGTTTCGGGGGAATAAAAGATTAAAAGGATAGAAAATCGAGTCCATAGCGAGGTATTAACGGTACACGTTAAGCGGTACGATTCGTGCTATGTGGGACGAGTAGTTGTCTCGGTGATATATCAGTGACGCGTGGGCATCGTCAGCCAAAGTGCTGCGACCTTATTCGTTGGCTTACACGTTCGCTTACACGTTAGCAGAAACGACCGACGTATGCAAAGCGGGCTCCTACCAGCTCGTGTGATTCACGACTTTATCGATGAGTTTTACCTTAACTTCGGGTTATTCAACCTTTCCCAGCCAGATAGATTATTATTATTATTCTCTTCTATTTGTAAATGGCACGCGCCAAATATACTCACGCGACGTTTATAATCGTTGTCGCCAATCATTCTTCTATTACATGACAAGCGGGTGTCGTAATAACGAAAGATTATTGCGTTAATATGAGACTGCTAGGGGACTACTGAGATGTGAATAAATCGATTGCCTTCTAACTGAATCTATCTACTCTCTCGTGCATATACCTTTAAGATAGTCTTCGTTAAGGAATTGTTAGATGTAAATTGTAAATGATTCAAAAATTTGATAACACTTTTCTTACAAGAAGTATTATCTTACAAGCGTATACGTATTTAATGTATGTAATGCATATATATGTTGATTTTGTCTATCTCGTTTTCTCTTGAAGTTATGTATGTAGATATGTACACACATTTAGGTACCGTCCCCTTAAAGCCTTATCATTCGGACGGCCGCGTAATTTCGCGTCCCGCGTGACAGCACGATGCACACTCAGGACTAGGAAATCGTTCTGATAGAAACGGTGAGACGAAGGAGACGAAGGATACAAGTCATACATATTCAACGCGTCGAGGGTAGCCGTAACACGAGGGGGAAAATCATGGGTGCTGTTATCGCGTCAGCAGGAAACGTCATATAGTTTCGAATTTTCGTTGTAGCGATGTTCCGTCGTGAGGGGAAGGATTCCCCTCTCTCCCGGTTCAAATTGCCCGTACCGTGTGCGGATGCACACTCCAAATCTTCTTCTCGTTAAATATTTGTTAATGATTCAACAAGTCGAAAATTTCACTTCGCAGATTTTGAGAATTTCTTGACGCGCGAATAAAAAAACCTATTTCCGACTAGTTAAAAAGAGGGTAGATTAAAGTATTTTTTTTGGAGTTTTTTTTTAGGAAGATAATGATCTAGAAAAAGAAAAAAAAGAAAGTCAAAGGACATCAACGTTATTAAAACGGATTCCTTAGTGGTATTTTAACGGTCTTACGGTTTTACCCTATTATGAGAAGAAACTCGAACTCGTTATATTCGGGAAGTTCGCTCAGCAATTCTTTTTTTAACTCTCGAAACGACGACGATTCGAGGACATTCTTTCGTGCTGGCCAACTTACCTACCCGGAGATTGTTGATCGCCAGCTGAAGACGAGATTTCTCGTTGCATTCCCATAAACAAGCAAGCAAGCAAGCAAGAATGCGAATCCAGGAGTACTACTTTTATTTTAAAAACCACTTATCGGATTAATAACAGTTTAGATGCGAACGAATTTCGTCGGAGGATATCTCATTTTACGAGTAAGGTAATCAAGCTCGGGCTGTTATATATATACACATGAAATATTTAATAAACATGATTGCCATTCTACCGATAAAGAAGTCTCTTAATGATGAATTTTAACTAGCTCATTAAAATGGAATGTCCGGTAGAGTCATCCCATTGGTGGGATAAAATGTTCACTTATAAACCGCAAGTCGTATCGGATCGTTGGATAACTCGTACGAATTATCCGGTTTCGTGAAAGGTACTGTGGTCTACTTTCTTCGGGAAATAGGTACGCGATATGCGTGATTCGTCGTATAAACGTACGACGAATAATTTCTCTCGTGTAACTTTTTATCCGTGTGTGTGTGTGTGTGTGTGTGTGCGCGCGCACTCATGTCTTGGAGGGAGGATGATAAGAGCTTGTACGGTGCACAAGGTCATCGTCCACGACTTGCTACAAGTACGACGACGACGACAACGACGACGACGAACACGATAAGGAACCGTCCGTGAAATAAACACTCACACAACACACATAGAGCAAGTGCCCTTTCCCTTCCTTCGCTCGTTAGAAAGGTGCGCCAAGCCGTGCTCGTGTTGTCTCGCGACGTTCGCATAATCCAGTCGGTAATCGGTCGCATATCTCGACGATATAAATCAGGTAGCTCGATCAAGGATTGCCCGGTTCCCGTCGCAAGCTCGTAAATTACTTCCCGCATTTCTACGCTTATATATACGCTTACATATATATATTTCTATCCCGCGGTTAAAGACACAAAAGTCGAAAGACCGCAAACGTTATTTCTCTGTCTGTCTCTCTCTCTCTCTCTCTCTCTCTCTCTCATTTTCTTAGTTTACTCTTTGCTTTTACTTTCCAACTATCCCGAAGAATATTCTTCAAAACAACGACGATTCTTCTTCTCCCGTTTTCTCTTTTCTTTTTTATTTTTCATTTTTATTTATTTTTCTTTTTCTTTGATTTTCGTACCGAGATCAATGACCGCGTCGATAGTAGAAGCTTTAGATAATCCCTTCCTCGGGAAAGCTCGGTTCCTTTAGCAAAAGCAACCGGCTGGGTAGCTGACTGGCTGGCTGGCTGGCTGGCTGGCAGGCAGGCTTTTACCGTCTAGTAATCGTCTGGCACTCTCTTCTACCGAGAAAACCACTACCACCCACTTTCCTCCTCGTACTCTCAAAGCATATAATTTTCAAAATGCTTTCGTTTCACATAAATACTGCGCGTTTTCGCGTAGGATTGGTGTTCATTACTGCAAGACAAAGAGACGTTTGAAATTTTTGTTTTCTTTTTTTTCTTTCCCCTTAATTCCCAATTCAGCTTTCTTTCTCTCTCTCTCTCTCTCTCTCTCTCTCTTTCTCTTTCTAATTGTTCTCGTCCTTCTTTACTTTTCGTCGGTTTCTTTCTCGGAGAAAATTGTGCCACCTATTACGCGGGTGTGGCATTAGAAAGAGATGAAAGAGAAAACGGTACACACATTTGTGGGTAGGAGGGGTGGGGGAATTAATGGCGTGTTCGCCGAGGATAAAGTGCACTGTGTGCTATGCCAACGAAGAAACGATGAAAGAGTAAGAGAGAGAGAGAGAGAAAGAGAGAATGAAAAGAGGGAGTTTGTCACGATACCCCCACCCCCACCCCTCGAAAGCATTCTCTGCACCCTCTTAAACGGAGGGTAACGCTCCAGAGACTACCAAGAGACATAACTGCATTTAGTAAACACAACGTTAAGTTACGTTCTGCGGCACACGACTCCTCCTGTGACAAAACAAAGTTTGATACTCGCGCTTGTTTCCTTCTCTCTCTCTCTCTCTCTCCCTCTTTACTTCTCGACTCTTTCGTTTCCATCGTCTTTTCTGCATCATCCTCGTAGGTATCCCTTCTTCCACGAGAGATTCTCTTTAGTAGTGAAACAACCACGAGTTGTGTACCTATGAACCCTGACTCAACTATCGTAGAACGTTACAACGCAACGGGCCTGTTTATCCGGAAAAGCAATTACGCATCCTCCTTCCCGTTGTTGAATTCTGCGGCGACGACGGCAGCCGCAACTGAATACCGTCTAGTCGCTACCACATACTTTACATTAGGAAATTTGCTATAATTTCCAATCGTCGTTAAATGATCGTAATTAATTCAGAAGAAAAGAAAACAGGAAAAAAATAAAAACCATTCGTAAGTTATAACTTTGCAAAAGAGAGGTATAATAAATCAGAAGGTAATAAGATAATGATCATAAAAATGATTAATAATACAAATTTGTGAAGAAAGAAAAAATGTAGAAAAGAATTAGTTGTTTGTCTCGTTTAAAAATAAAATTATTAATAAATGTGTGTAACAGGAAAATTGGACAGTTTAAAGAATTTGAACGTTATTTTGATCTAATTGGACGTTTCGTCCTTTCATCGGGACTTCTTCAGCAACTGAAAACTTGACTATTGTCATTTTGTATTCTGCGAACACGATAATAATCCATACATATGGTGGTACTGGAATTAACACTAACGGCGCGACTCCCTGTCTATCATTTTGTCAACGTGCGTATAATCTGATGCAGTTCTAGCGTTAAATCATGCGGGCTAGAGCATTCCTGATAATCAACACGCGGTGGCGTCAACGGCAATAGTGGAACGTCGTATGCGGCCACATAAACGCCGTGCATCAGACAGACAATATAATCGGAGATACCACCACCGATTTCGCTTTAATTTACTCATCGCAAAGAGCCCGTTTTAAACTACGCGCGCGATTAATCATTTGTTATTTCGCGATCTTGTTTTTTTCTTTTTTTCTTTTTTTCCCCCTCGTTTTTATATGTCACGTTTTTTCTTTTTTTTTTTTCTTTGTTTAATTTGAAAGAAAATTTTTTTTTTTTTTCTATCAATTACTATTATTCAAATCAATTCTATCGTAAATAATATAATTTTAACAGTGAACACAACTCAACGACGCTTGATTGAACTAATGGATATAAAATCTGCGACAAACAAGCAATAGATTTCATTTTCCAAGAGGTGGAAAAATTGAAATAATCAGAACACGACGATAAAGTATTGTCATGTCTTTTTCTTTCTCTCTTTTCACCTGTATTTCTCTCTTTAGTTCGTTTATTATCACATCGATTATATATATATTTCTTATAGCTCTGGTTCACGCGACAAATTAGTTTAATTTCTTTCATAAGTACGACAATCATTATAATTTTTATTCAACAATTGCATGGATAATATTATGCAATCTATTCCAAACAATAATTGTATACATTCAGTGTTGTTTTCCTTCCCGGTTCGGTTCCGCCGACTAGCGTATGAGTAAAACGCAGATATTTGGAATGAAAGAAAATGAAGGAAAAAGAAGAAGAAATAAGTGCCGAGGAGAGAGAGAGAAATGTAGATAGAAAGAGAAAAGAGTAAAAAAGGAAAAGAGAGGGACAGTCGTATTGCGAAGGCATGCGTGCGTGGAGAGCACATTTATTGCTGGCGTAAAGTAAAATTACCAGTGTAACTGCTGTTACTACAGTAGCAATAGCTGCTGCTCTCACTCCTTTCTTTCTATCTTTCTCTTTCTTTTTCTATGGAAAAGGTACACCTCTTATACTCTTTCTTCTTCTATCGTTGTTTGTCCTTTCTCTCAATATATCCGTCTCACTTCCTTCCGTCTTACCGTCCGCTTTTCTACCCTTCCGTTCCGCAATGCAAACTTCCCATCATTTTAGTTCCGGCTGAAGAAGAAACGTTTTAGGTATGCTTTTCCTAGCGAACCAATGGCAAGGAGAATATGGATATGTAATATAATATCAATTCAATATGTAAGATTTTCTTTAAATAATTTCTAACGTGACGTATATTATTATTATTATTATTATTATAAACAACACAAATCGATTGAGATTATAGTGTTTTTACGTTAAAGATATAATTGAAAATGAAAGATTATTTTTTTATTAAGATATACCTCGAGAGAATTTGTAGCGTGTTACGTGAGCGTACGAGCATAATTATCATCCGTTATCGTATTACGTGCATGTAATCTTTATTACCAATTTTTTTGAAAAAGAAAAAAAATAAGCAACAATATAATAACATGATTATTATTTCATTATTACAAATATACGTAAGGGCGTGATAATGAAAGGGAATTTTCACGTAGATTGCCGTGCGAGAATAGGCAAGGTACATTACTCCTCGACTCTTTTCTCAACTTTGAGAATTGACAGCCCTTATTAAATGTCCTCCTCGTAACTATTTGCAAAAAGGAACGATGATGAAGATGATGATACTACTACTACTACGGCAAGCTCTTGCCATCGTCTAATTGTAAGGCAATTAAGACGCGAATGTAAACGCGATTAAGAGGAGAGAGAAAGAGAGAAAGAGAGAGATAATTTTATCTTGCCTTAACTAAAAACACCTAGTTGTAATTAAAATACCACCTAATAAAGAGAAATTAGCACTCAACCATTGCGTCACAGGGAGTGTCAGATTGTCAGATCCGATGTGAAATGCTCGGGGAAGTCAACGACCAGACCGGAAAAACGAATGAATGAGAATGTGTGAATGCGAATGAGAGACAGAAAGAGAGATAGAGAGACAGAATGAAAAGTGAGAAGTAGGAAAGCAGAGTCGGCAAAAGAAACGCTTGAAAGATAGAGAACTCGTATGAAAAAGAGTAAGAGAGTAAGAGAGAGAGAGAGAGAGAGAGAGAGAGAGAGAGAAGGACAAGAACAGCGAGAATTTTGCGTTAGTCCATAATTTCCGAGTTCCACGTTTATATTGGATGAGTCAGGGGAAGACAAATGTTCTTTTGGTAAAGCGCGGTGCTCATCCCCCTCGAAAGCACTTTGATACCACCAGGGTAGAAGCAATGTCGAGAAGAAAGAAAGGAGAGAGAAAGGGAGAGAGAGAAAGAGAGAGAAAGAGAGTCCATTAGTGGAGCCATCCGAATATTTGCAAAACGCGCAAACTGGGAACTCGTGCAAAGGTTAAAAAGATGTGTAATATACTGGCATCACTTCCACTCAGTGATTCGTTCTTCCTTTTTCCTTCTCTCTCTCTCTCTCTCTCTCTTTTTGAAACTGTCGCGAAGCTTTAGAGTCGGGCAAATACGACGTGGGAGTAACGGGACTCTACTACCTGGTCAAGAGAGCCACTTAAAACTTGATCTCTCCCTTCTTTGAAGGTATTCCAACTCACTCCTCCCGTTCCTTTTATTTCTCTCCGACTTTTCAGAAGCGTGTGCGCGTATTATGCACACGCAAGATAATTCGACGTTCACTCGGGGGATCGACGACGTCTATCTTTCCTCGTCATCGTAACGGCCGCGAGCGAGGCAAGAACTTCATCGTCCGCATCGTACCGGCGAAAAACTTGATTGCGAGGCGTTTAATAGGCCTTCAACGTTCTTGCAACGGATTGCACGCGATATCACGATGATACCGTACTCGTTCCGCTTGAAAATTTAGTTGCCACATCTTCCTCCTTCACTACTTGGCAAATAGAAATCTTCATCCTTACTTTTTCTTTTTTCCTCTCATTTCTTGATCGCACAAACGACGATCAATTTTCTCGGATAGAAAAAGAAGAAGAAGAAAAAAAAGGAAAGAAAAGAAGATAGAAAGGAATGAAAATAATTTTCAGAAAGAAGATAAGGGGGAAGGGGTGGTGGGATCACTCATCATCGATTAGGGTCAACTCTTAATAGAATTATGAATCATTCGTAATATTGTGAGACGATAATAATAATTCGTTGTTCGAGACCATAAATTGAAACAAGACGAGTTTGCGAATTATGGCTGACGTTTATACTCGTTGAGAAAGATCGAGGATAACTCGCTAAATGGTCCCAGTATATATATTCTCTTGCAATACTAACACGTATATGGAGTTTTGTTTGTTCGTTGTTAACTTGTGCTTCTCGCGCTATCGCCAGAACTTCACCACGACCGAAAATAAATCATACGGGTGGCGTAAATCGTAGGGTTAAACAACTTCCTCGCTTCGATGACTTTTTTTTCGATAGATTTTGAATAGTCGACAGTCGTTGTCGCGGAATGAGGGATTTAAACTTTCTGCAAATTTTTCTTTGGCTTCGTTTGAAATTGGCAGGTACGATACTATTATATATGATTCGAATCAAAGAAGATCTCGACGTTCTCTCTCTCTCTCTCTCTCTCTCTTGTTCGATTGTTTTATTGCTTGCCAAGTCAAGGCGGAACACCAACCGAATCTATGAAGTCGTTAGTCACGCTTCTTGAATTCGTTCGACTCGTCGAAGCGAGGCTTTTTCTCTTCTTCTTCTTCTTCTTTTTATTTTACTTCTTTGCCTTGTTATCGTTCGACGGTAATTCGAGTGTCTTTAATTACGCGTCGAAAAGCCTGGAAACTGGCTTGATTGGATCGAAAATTCGCATTTAAGGTACGAATAGTCGTTAAAAGGTCAACGATTAATTCTAACTACGAGCGAAGCTTTTCGATGCTTCGAATTGAACTATTTCATTCGATGACTTTAATTTATAACATTACTATACATTAGACTCCTCTACTATTAGAAACAAAAAATCAAATTTAATTAAATTCTACGATAATTATGATATTTGGAGATTATCTCTCAAGTAACACATGCGCTAACCTCTCTTGGATTATTCAAAACGAGAGAGAGAATACGTTTTGGAATACTATAGTTTCTTGTTACCCTTCTCAAGCAACTCATGTCTCCCGGATGCACCGGCTTATATCCCAAGTCATTTGGATCTTGTTCATCCTTCCTGCCACCAGTGATTTGCAATTCGCGTCACCGATGATGCAAGAGCTTAAGAATAAAAACTCTAATTCATCCATATACCAAATTTTTTCTTTTTTTTTTTTTTTTCAAAGAAACACCTTTTTCTCGACATTCTCGTTTATATCAGGACAACGGCTATATTCTAAAACTTTATCTATACTAATCATACGCTATTGTGTTAAACGTAATATCCTTCCCTCTATTCGCGAGGAAAAACATTCTTCTAGGAACGTAACTTTCTAGCGTTAAACTAAAGATAACTGCTTCCAACGGTCGATAATATTACGAATAACGATCGCACATTCAAGATCAATGGGTACTTTGACGATAGGCTTCGATAATTAACGTTCGCACGTAAATTCGAGAACGGTGGCGCGGCGGGATGCCTTTGGCCGATTGCAAAGCACAAAAGCGATCGAGAGAGATAGAGAAAGAGAGAGAGAGAGAGAGAGAGAGAGAGAGAGAGAGAGAGAGAGATGATATTCGAATCGCGCACGTTATGAAACATTGCATCTGATCGAAGTTACGGTAGCCACAGAAGCAAGCAAGCGAGCAAACGTCCTGCACCTGCTAGTACGCGTTTTCACGCTAACGAGCCTGTAATATTTACATCATTTCCATACGTTGTTCATATCCTCGTTACGTCGGACGTTTAATCGAGGGCGAGAGTTCCGTAACAAGCTAACCGAGATGCACCTACTTCTCGCCTAAGGTCCACGGAAACACGCACTGTCTCCGTTTAATTTCTTCATCTTGTCATTCCCATCTGAAATTGTTCGTTACGATCGAACTCGTAAAGAAAATTCATCTAACATTTCGCAACCTTTAACCCCCTACCCACCCACCTCGAACCTTATTCCTGTTGAATTCGTTTGAAAATTCTACGAACGATTGCCAATCCTGTTTTTCCTTTTTTTTTTCTTCTTCTTTTCTTTCTTCTTCGTTAAAATCAAACGGAACTATTTAATTATAAATTCGATAAGAGTCTGTACAAGACGCCAAGTAGGAGAACGTTATAACGGTACGAGTACGTTTCTATCCCCCAATCTAAAATCTTATCAGAATCCTTCTTCTTTCTATTCGTCTCCGACCATTAGAGAGTCTCTCTCTCTCTCTCTCTCTCTCTCTCTCTCTCTCTTTCTCTGTTTCACTATGCACCTACCTAAGTAAGTACTCTCGCAATACAGTAACGACCAAAGATATCTGTTCCTTCTTCTCATGGGTTTTAACCCATCGCGGAAGTCTGACGCGCGTGCTCTATCCGTTTCGCATAATTTCGAGGAATAAATTAAACGAAGAATCTCTCTTTCTCTCTCTCTCTCTCTCCCTCTTTCGTTTCGCACTTGTCTGCTCCCAGAGCCAAATTCTCCTTATCCTTTCAATCCGTTAACAAGGTGACGTTGTATTTCCTCGATTCCGATCACCGAAATTTCCGGTCATTGTTTTCGTCGTGGCCTATGTATATCATGCGATGAGCATGAACGTTGTTGGTTGCTTGATTGTAGCATAAAATCCTCGTGGGAACGACTTTTTGGTTGAATCTTTCTTTCTCTCTCTTGTTTCTTTTGTAATTCCTTTACCAGGTAACTGCCATGACGTAAGACTCAAACGTAATATAAGGCCTTAACGAAGAAGACCTTCTTCCTTTTTAACGTTTCTTCGACCTGACCCGATTTATCCGCGATCATTCTTTTTTCTTTTTTTTTCTTTTTTTTTCGGGACACGCGCCGCAACCAATCATTATCCTTTCAAATCTTCGAACGAATCCACTTTACTTTTTCATGGAAACGATCGTTCCCGAAAACGTAATTACAACTCAACCTATAGACCGTATTTCTCTCGTTTCAATTTTTTGTCTTCTTTTCTTTTCTTTTCTTACCAGCAAATTTCAACGAAACAACAACAACTACAACAACAACAACAACGTTCATAACAAGTTTCCTTTTTGACTCACTCAGTCGAGTTTAAGCCCGAGGCGTGTGTATCTTTGGTGCGATCGCGAAAACGGAATCCTAAAATGCGAGAGGCTCACTTTGTAGATGTTCTATCTTTGCCGATTATGTCTTTAGGGGAAAGGGGGAAGAGGAGAAAGGTGGAGGGAAATGACCGTATACACGACGCTCATTCATTTACCGTGTCGTTCTCTTGATCGTTCGTTCCTATCAAGCAGACCATTAATTCTTCCGCGAGTCCTATTCCAGAGTCATATATATATATACATACACAAGCACACATATAATACATTGATACACGGACGTCGCATACACGTTTCCCTCCCTTTTCTCTTTTCTTCTATCTGTCCATCTGTCTGTCTGTCTGTTCTTTCGTTCGTTCATTCGTTCATTCGTTCTTTCGTCTTTTTCCAAACCCACGCGTGGAGCCGAGAATTGAGCGATACCGCCGTAGTCTTTTCTCAGTACTTTGCACCGTTAACTTCGCGAAGGTGGCTACAGAAAAAGAAATAAAGAATGAAATAAAGAAAGAAATAAAAAAAAGGGGGAAAAAGAGAGAGAGAGGGAGGGAGAGAGAGGAGATCATGCGATTCTTTCGCAGCGTCCCACACGTGCCTCTCTGTGCAAGATCTTCCCCTGTTTATTACTACTACTACTACTAACGACCAAAAGATAAGAAGTAAAGAAACAAAATGAAACAACGAAAAAGTCATAACTGCAACAGGGAGAGAGAGAGAGAGAAAACAAAAAAAATATTCTCAAAACTTTTCGACCCGGGGTAAATGGAGGCTAAATTCTTTTTAAACGAATAAAAACATACGTTTACGAGATAATAAACTTTTGTGCGATGAAAATGTATCTACGTATATATAGAGAAATGGTTAGAACACGAAATAATAAAAATTTTATTATCGAATTCTTGGATCTCAAGCGCGATATTATTAATAAAACGTTCGTTCAAAACGATTAACGATACGCATTCGATTAAATTCTTTCGATTGAAATTCGCGAAAGCTCAGCAATTAATTAATAAAGCTTCGTTATTTTTTCAAACGTGAATAAAAACAATTAAGTGTGCGAGTGCGTGCGCATTATCGAATTAGTTCTGCTCTCATCCGTTAACTTCCCTCGCTAAAAAAAGAAAAAAAAAGGTATTTTTCAAGTTCATCTTCCCAGCGAAAATAAAGAGACAAAGATGTTACGTTACGGAACAAATAATTCCTTGTTAAACTGACTAACATAAGTAAGTCGGATCGAACAATAAATAAATGCCGTAACAGAATTTTAATTTTAACGCGTCAGAATGAAACAAAAGGGTCCTTTGACCCTGGCCAAGAGAAAGAAAGAGAGAAAGAGAGAGAGAGAGTATAGTTAATGACCGATTACACGCTACTTTCTTCTTCGTTTCTTCCCGTCGTTCTCGCTCTAGGTGAGATTTACGTCGGTGACGACGAACCGTGCAATGTTTCACTATTCTCGAACCAACGATATATACATAAAACTCCTTTCGTTTTGATCGTGAAATCTTACAGATACAACGATTAATAATTCACTATTTCTATTTCTTTTTCTTTCTCTGTTACGACATCCTCAATAAAATGTTCCAATTACGCGCGAACTTATTCGTAATCTTGGTTGTTCGTTTAAAAGAATCTTATACGATCATAATGCTAATTAGTGTTTGAGTAGTTATAAAGATTAATTGGCATTAGCACGTGGCAAGATCTTTGTGCGCATTCATTGAACCTACCTTACCTATCTACCTACCTACCTACCTACATACCTACCTACCTACCTACCTGCTAGCAAATTATCTTTGAGTCACACGTAACGCGATGGCGATTCTCGTCCGCTCGCTCGGGCTATCGTGTAAAACGGATGTTCAACTCTCCGAAAAGGTGCATAATTTTTCGAAAGAGAGGCGGAGGAAGGGGGGGAGGAATCGAGAAAGAACGGTACGACCGAAGCAACCGAGAGAGAAGGAAGTCAGCCGGAAAGAAGTAGTGTCTGTACGAGTTGGAGTGAGAAGACACGAGGCAGAATACGGAGAGACGAAAAAGGGAGATCGCGAGAGAACACCGTTCGCGCGTTTCCATGAGAGAGAGAGAGAGAGAGAGAGTGAGAGGGAGGGAGGGAGGGAGGGAGGTAGGGGAGAGAGAGGGAGAGAAAGAAACCAGACGAGAGACTTGGGTCGAACGGGTAGGTGTACCCAGGGGGCTATTAACCGTTCGCAAACAATGATCTAGAAGCGGAAGTGGCTGTACACTCTTCTCTCTCTTTCTCTCTCTCTCTCTCTCTCTCTCTCTCTGTTTCTGCCGTAACGTCTTATCAGAATTCCAGTCTAACCGAGGACTCTTGGTGGTAGGGAAACACCGGAGAAGGAGAAATGCAGGCTGCCATCCATGCCTCATTCGAGAAAAGGAAGAAGGAATAAAGGACCCTCCCACGTTCTTTTACAACCTTAGAATTACGATACACTTTTTTGTTTCTTTCCTTGTTTTTTTTCTCTCTTTTTTTTCCCCCCCTTTTTTCCGTTCCAAAAACTTTACATAATTCTAGGAAGAAATTATTTCGTCGATAAATTACATTCGCGAGGTAAAGCTTTAGTTTCTCCACGCTTGCGACTGATATCGCCGCACGTTTATCACACACACACACACACACATACACATGGAAAAAAGGAAGAAAATCAACATGTTAAATAAAGAACGCAATAACGCGACCGTACGACGGTATAAAATGTTGTCTCATATTTCGTTGGCTCGTAGAAGAAATTGGAGTCATAAAGTTTGCGGTACATTATAATTAAATTAAAAAAAAGAAAAAAAAAGGAAAAATAAAATAAAATAAAATAGGGGTGAGAGAGAGAGAGAGAGAGAGAGAGAGAGAGTAGGAAAAAGGGACTTAGAGAAAGAGAGAAAGAGAAGAATTGATGCTAGAACGCAGCCCAGAGTCGTGCGTTAGCGTAAATGAATATCACCCTGTCGTAATTACCAGCCACCGCGTGCGCTTTAACGGACCACTAAACGCGATCGTGCGTTTTCGTGCTGACGAAAAATAGCCAGTCAGTCCCCCCCCCCTCGTGGTTAGAATAGAATATCCTTGTGTAAGAGAAAAAGATAGAAATAGTGGAACGGGGAAAAAAACAAAACGAAAAAAAAAAAGAAAAAAAAGGAACACAACGGTGTGAGAAATAATGCGGAAGCTGTAACTCCGCGCGTCGTAAAGCTATGCCAGTGTAGACGCCTCGCGGATATCGTCCTACAAACGACACAAAAAAAAAACAAGAAAAAAGAACAAAAAAAAGAAAAAGGAAAAGGGAAGAAAAAAAATACGAGAGAAAGAACGAAGAGAGTAAACTTAAAGATGAGCGCTCAGTCGCGCGTGCTCGCGCGCGTCTAGCGAAAAGCGCGAAATTCGTATATAGAATAATCCAGGATAAGGAACAACGAGAGAGAGAGAGAGAGGACGACGTGACTCAATTTGTTACTTTCTCACGCTATAATGAGAAGCTTTCTTTCTTTCTTTCTTTCCTTCTTTCTTTCTTTCTTTCTTTCTTTCTTTCACGATTACGATCGAATTTCTACAAGAAGAAGAAATTTTACGATTTCTCGGAAAGCTCTTAGGAGGAAAAGGAGTGAAAATAGTAGACGAACAACGGATATTCGTTCAACGAGAGAGTAAAAGAGAGAGAAAGAGAGAGAGAGGGATAGAGAGAGAGAGAGAGAGAGAGAGAGAGAAAAGAAGAGCCACTTGCATTTTTTCCCCCTAACTCCATTGAGAAGTGTTCTTCGATTCGTCGTTAATCGCATGAGTTTTCAACGACGAGGAGCCGGTGGTACTCGTTCGAGCACGCAACTTGTTCTTGCGTTCCCGTTATAAAACGTGCACACTGACGACGACGCACACCGTTCTCTGGTACTCTCTTTCCTCTCTTCTTTCCCTCCTTCAAAAGAGAGGTGTATATACCGAGCGCGCCGATGTAAAGGGTGAAGCCAGAAGAAACTCACGCTTCCGTCCTATCTCAGACAGCCTTTTTAGGTTTAATTATTTTAACGGCTACGCCTCCTCGTACTTTGTTATTTTCTGTTTCCGTTCTTTTTCTTGCCGTATAGATATAGATATATATATTTATTAACGAGAAAAAGAATAAAAAGAGAGGAGGGGCGGAGTAAAATAAGAGATAAGAATTTTTATCTCACGATTATTTAACGATAACAAAATATATGTATATGTATCTAATTCGTCGTTCATTCTTCTAAGTCATTTCATACTAAACAGAGAAAAATGATGATGATACGTCGTGAGATATATGTAGATATAGGTAAAAACATAGCACCTGCAACGCTTCGGGCGTCTACCCGGAAACAATCGCGGAAACGATGGCTTCCTCGTTGCTCGTGTCGAATTAAAAAAAACGGTACACGTTTCACGCATGAAGCGACGCGCTTGTAACGTCGAATGGAAAGTGCCGGTGGTGGTGGTGGAAGAATAAGAGGAGAAAAGAAAGAAGAAGAAAAAGAATAAGAATAAGAAGAAGAAGAAGAAGAAGAAGAAAAAGAAATCGATGAAGGAAAGAGAGGATGAGAGCATCGTTGGTATACTCGTCGTCCTGTGGTGGTTCGTGCTACGTTTCGTCGAAATTCTTTTAAAATTGATTCGATAATTGAGTCACATCTCTTCGTGTTCCCCCCATTCCCCCCTCTCTCTCTCTCTCGTTGATCCCCTTTTCCCTTTCCCGTACTTTCTCGTAGAACAATTCGCAATGTGCACGTTCGCGCGTTCCAAGTTCCTGAACGTTTGTAAACGTTAACCCTTCGAGGTAGCAATGCCTTCCCTCGAATGCAACCGCGTACCCTTTGTGTGCTAATATCGTGTAACCACGTCTATGTCCTAGCGGACTTATGAAAATACAAACTGTTCTGTTCTGTTCTGTTCTGTTCGTGCGTATGGATGGTCTTCTTACCAAGGACTGAACGAAAGACGGTGGTTCTCATATTGCATTCGCAGCAAAATCGCGAAAGTAAAGAAAGAATTCAGGAAAGGTAGAATAAATGTTACGTAAAATTCGAACAGAAGATAAATTCCAAATGAACACACGAAAGGGGATTCCACCTACGAGTATTTCTTTTTTCAAAAATTCTCTTTTCCCCTCTCGCAAATGACTCGTTTACGTTGCAAAATCTAGAATCGAAGATGGGAATAAGAAGAAACGGTAATAACGAAGCAGATATATAGGACACGTCGGAAGAATTCGTTTTATAAAGCTGACGTCCTAGACCGCATCTTTTCCCGTACACTATCGATATCGAATGCCCATCGAGGTCGTACTCTTTTATCTGCACTGGCCAGGACCGTCGACGTTCGCTCGATCGGTTTGTTAGATTACCGTCCGGGCAACGCGTTACAAGAGAGCACGTCCTTCCTCCTCCTCCTCCTCCTCCTCCTCCTCTTCCTACTCCCCACCCTTTCTTCCCGTTCTTCTCCTTCCCATTATATCGCGTCGATCGTGTATCGTCGACGATGCATAACGCAATAATTTACGAGCAACGCGTTCTTAAGCTGGACATAACACAGGATAGTACCCACGCGGCTAGGAAATCCACTTGACAGGCGTATATCGTTTCGACTTTCTAATTGACACGTTAATTTCCCACTCGTAGATCGTGATCTTAATCGAATCGGTGTTCAGGCGTCGTAGAAAAAAGCTCCTTCGAGTGGAGGAGGCGGAGGAGGAGGAGGTAGTAGTAGTCCTTAATCAGGCCCATGGCGAGCAAAAGCTCGAGGGTTCCTGTGTGCTCCTGCTATATTGCTTCCTCTTGCCACTCGATACTACCACCCGGCCGGCCATGGGCAATTAATATTGTCCCTCGTAATATCTATCTTCTCGTTCTCTCGTACGAGGAAGTAAAAGTAGAAGTAGAAGAGTAGAAGAGTAGTAGAAGAAAAGCTTTTCTAGGAAAGGCCATTCTTACGGTGTAAAAGATGGTCCTTGGATAAGAGAATACAAGCTTCTAGTTCCTAGAGTCCTTCTATACATCTCCTATCTTTCTCATTCCCCTAGACTTCTCTATTTCTTTGGAATATCGTTGATACTCGTCGACTCGTGCTAACCGACTACTCTTAGACGTCGTTTCGCGCAAGAAACTACTTCGATTATTCAAAAGCGTGGAAGTAGTTGGCCATTCGCAGACTCTCGGAGTATTTCGTCGCTAACTTGGACAGGCTGTTAACCATCAAGCTAATATATTCTCTCGTGACGGTAAAACTTTATCGATAATCCTTCGCGTGGTACGGAATAGCGGAGACACGCACGGATATACGTTAAGACGAGGAAAGGAAGAAAGATTGTAGGTAGCTAGGTAGGTAGCTAGGTAGCTAGGTAGCTAGGTAAATGTCTTCCGGAAGAACACGAACCTACTATCCGGCTCGTTGAGTTTTTAGCCGGTACTCGATTAACGTTAACGTCGAAGATTTTGCAAAGACACGACGACGACGACGACGACGATGACAGAGAAAAGCTGCTGCTGCTACCTCCGCCACCTCCCCGACTCTACCCGGTCAAGGACGATAAGATTGATTTACTCACGCTCGCTTCAACTTCCTCCTCCAAGGGTTTATCCAAGGACCTTAAGTAATCAATATCGTACGAAAACGGTAGTAAAGCTCCAGGTAGAGGGGTAAGAATCTCATTACCCCCCACACTACTAAAGCCATTGTGCCGTCGAACTTCATTATCCGGACTAATTATTTCAAAGTTAGTCGAACAGTTCGCCACAATGTAATGGCTAAGGAAACAGTCTTACTACCTTTGCTAAAGAGAAACGTGAAGTGGTGGGAGTAAAGAGAAGTTAAGAGAAAACGGGTGTAAAGGATGGAAAGGGATATACCTTAAAGAAGGAGACAAACCAAGACAAGAAGATGCCGCTCGAAGGGTGAACCCTCAACGAAAAACATAATATCGGTCGGTATGAGAGTCTATCTCTCCCTGCTTTTGTTGCCATTCATTAAGGTAATTACAGGAACCGATTTTCCCGCGAATGCACCTCGATGCAACGAAGAATTTAATACCGCGTCGCGCAGAACGTTCGCTCTTCACATTCGACCTTTATTCACTTTCCTATTTATCTTCTACGTCTTCTTCTTCTATGAAGATTTAGTCGACACTTTGACATGACTATTTCGAGTAGCTGCACAACGTCAGTAAACAAAGTACCGTTATAAATTGACGAGAGAATATATACAAGAGAGAGATAGAGAGAGAATGAGAATGAGAGAAAGATGGAAAACTATCAGTAATTACAGTTAACCGAGCACGGAATTTCTCTCTCAAACTGCAATTAAAAATAAAATCGAATAGACGTTAGATAAACACGATGATCCTAGTACTATTCTTTGCAATAAATGAGAACATTCATACGAGTCAGTCTCCGCAAACACGAATCGTACTAAAATAAACTATCGAAAGATCTATAAACGATCGATCGATCGATCGTTATACAGAGGGGGAAGATTTTGCGTAACGCGTATGTACACGCGTTAAAATCGTTAACCACCTCCACCTATATACAACTTCCTGCATTTCGCGCGCGTGAACGTTGCAACCCAGACGCAACGGAATCGTCTGCTCGCTCGCTGAAGAGATAAAGACCGGAAAAACAACGGTTTTACGAATCTCACACACTCCTCTCTATTTCCATTCTCGTTCATTAAAGCGTTGTCTCGAACTTCTTTCTATTCTATTCTATTCTATTCTTTTCTTTTCTTTTCTTTGCGTTACGAAATGTTCATCTCGAACGTGCTCACTTAAAAAGAAATAAAAAAAAAAAAAGACAATTCTGTTAGATTTAGTTTAGAAAAAATTTGGATTGATCTAGATCGTCGAGAAGATCGATGTTTTAACTCTCCACTATCGTATCTGACGTCGCACAGTAGGAAAACACACCAACGTAGGATCAGAATTTGTCTGGCAAGGATACGGCCGTTCTCTCGTTCACGGAATCGTCGAGATGGAAAATTGTTTTTCCCGACGAACCGTATAGTAGTTCAGCGTAAAACGTACTACACACACGTACCTACTTGGTGTCCGATGGTTGGTAGGTTGGTTGGTTGGTTGGTTGGTTGGTTGGTTGGTTGGTTGGTAGGTAGAGATGCGTGGTTATAAACCGTCGCGGATGAACCTTCATCGATTTAATCGGGAAAAATATAAAACGCGAACGAACGCGGTTCCCGTAGGTGGTGGTCGTCCGTCCGTCCGTCCGTCCGGTATTCGGCGATACGTGAAAATGCGAAATGGAAAAAAAATTTTTCCTAACCCGAGATGATGGAAACGGCCGGGCCAATCGGCGTTATCTATCCTCGAATTCTACCCCCCTTTCCCTCCTTCGCCACCTCTTCTACGTGGGAAAGGATGAAGAAAGAAGAGTAGGATGACGGCAATAATCGGAATTTTCCATTTAATTGGTAACGAAAAAAAAAACACACACAAAAAAAAGAAAAAACAATCTCCCTTTTGCGAGATCTCGAATTTTCTCTACCGGTTGAATCTGCATTAGCGAGGAGAGAGATCCATCTACGAAGGATCGAGTTGAAGGATCGAGAGGAGGAGGAGGGCGAAAGGGATCTCCTCCTCGCGTCATTCCGAACTCCAAAAGGAGCTCTTAAAGGCGCGACCCGACGACAGGTAAGAGAGAAGTCGTCGACTCTTCGCTAGGGATCTTCGCCTCCGATCGCGATCAAAGGAACGCAAAGAGGAAAGCAAAGAAGAAGAAGAAGAAGAAGAAGAAGAAGAAGAAGAAGAAGAAGAAGAAGAAGAAGAAGAAACGAGTCTTTGCGTCTCACGATCAAAATCGATCTTCCCTTCCCTATCTTACCTGTCCCACTTTGACGAAGCGTGTAACGAAATTGAAATCCCGATTGGAGGAACTCTTTCGAGCGTGGAAAAACCGATTAGAAATCGTCGAGGTAAACCGAATCGCGAAGGAGAAGAAGAAGAAGAAGAAGAAGAAGGGTTAAGAAGGGGGAAAAGGGAATAGGGATGACAGCGGCTCTCTTAGTTCGATCGCATCACTTTTACCGTTTATTTCTTTTTTTTTTCTTATTTTTTTTTTGTCACAAATTATATCCACCTACCTTATTTAAATCTTCTCGGCGAGTTGCTCCCCGTAGAATCTTCTTCCCCCAGGACGTAGGGTGAACTCGAACGAGGGTTGACGATGAGTAAGGAAACGGTGGTGGTGGTAGTAGTAGTATCAGCAGCGTAGAAGAGGAAGCCGCAGAAGACGGGTCCCACACGCAGCAGAAGAAGGTGAAGAAGAAGAATAAGAATAAGAAGAGGAAGAGGTAGTAATAAGAGAAGAATAAGAAGAATAAGAGGAAGGAACGACGAACAGCAGTGGCAACAACAGCAGCAACGGCAACGGCAGCACTCCGGGAGGCCGCCCTCTCTCTCTCTCTCTCTCTCTCTCTCGTTCTCTGTTTCGTTCTTTCGTTCTTTCCGTCCTTCTCTTTCTTTCTTTCTTTCTCGCGTGCCCTTGGACTTGAGCCCCGTTCACGGCCACAACCAACACAGAAATGCTGGGATTGCAAGGCGTGCGGCCACTTTTCCTGCCGGTATCCACCAGGTGGGGGGATGTGCCCGGTTGCTGTTGGCAGGTGGAATGCTCAACATCACCGCAACGTACTCACGAATTATTAGTGCGACGGGACGTCCTATGGAAGGGGGAGGCAGGCGAATGGTGGTGATGCTGCTGCTGCTGTTGCTCCTGCTGCTGCTGTTCCTGTTGGTGCTGGTGGAGGTGGTGAAGGTGGAGGTGGCACTGGTGGAGGTGGAGAAGAAGAAAACGAAGACGAAGGAAGACGATTGGAAGGGGGAAAGAGTGCGAGAAGGAAATAGAGAAAGAGTATTGCGAGAGATCTGTGAGAAAGAGAGAGAGAGAGAGAGAGACAGTGAGAGGGTAGGGGGTGGGGTGGAGAGGAAGGGGGCAAGATACGACGGCCGATTCGGCCGATCTCCACCGTGCGATTTCAAGTACGTTCACCGGTTTGTTATACGCTTGCGAGCTACGACTCATGATACGACTTCGCTTCCGCGCTTTTCGCGGGATAAGAGAATCCCAAGGATTTCTGACCTACGAGCGTAATAATATTCTGTTCTATGTTAAAACGCGAAATGAGATCGTCGCCAGCAGAAGCAGCAGCAGCAGCAGCAGCAATCGTTCAACGTTTCTCTATCGAAAAAATCGCGAATACGATTTATTTATTTATAATATAAATATATATAATTTCTTTTTCTTAAAAAAAGAAAAAAAGAATCTTTTTAGTAGAAAATATCTATACATATTTATGTAGATATATTTATTTCCAAGGATGAATATAGTAACTGATTACGATTATTTAACGACGATTACGAAGACTAATTCGTTCTTTTTTTTATTTTCTTTACTTTACGTCGAAAAATATAGATCGTGGGAAGTATTTTAACGCGTGGTAGGAGAAAGAACAAAAAATAAATGAAATATAAAATATAAAATATAAAATAAAATAAAACAAAATAAAATAAAAGAAAACCGGGTTAAGGCTCGAACGATCCAAGTTTTCGAGATAGAAAGAGAAAGAGAGAGAAATAAAAGTAGAAAGAGAGAAAGATATTGGCATCGATGAAACGAAATAGTTTAATAAACTGTTTTCCGTAACTGCGATCCCGTTCTTCAAGTAGTAGCCGGCTCGCGGGACGTTAAAACGTATCGTAAATTTCAAGGCCGCTTTACTCGGAGTTACCGCTACTCGAAGCGACGTCGTCGTCGTTTTCACGATCGCTGATCTTGTGAGAGTCCTCTTCTTCTTCTTCTTATTCTTCTTGCGAATAACGAAGAACGTAGAAAGAGGAAGAAAGACAGATAGACAGACGGACAGACAAACGGACAGACAGACATGAGATGGAACGAGAGAGAAAAAGCTTTTCCTCGCGCGCATCCACGCGCGTGAGTCACGCTCGCGAGAATCGCGACGTCGTTAATCCTTTAAGTTATTGTAACTGAGAAAGGACGACTCCTCGTTTGTGTGTATACGTGTGTTTATTTGTGTGTGTGAGTGTGTGTATGTACGCTCGACTCGTTTCAGTGCTTGATAGTCGTCGACCTAAGAAGTAGAAGAAGAAGAATAAGAATAAGAAAAAGTACAGACGAGTAGAGTTATGTGCGATGGTATACCGCTCTTTTCTCTATCTTTTCTGTTCTCTTATTTTCAATTTTATTCTTCCTTCTCTCCCGTTTCGCCGAGTAACGATCAAGAAAACTATTCTGTCCTAACTAATATCGAAGAAAATTTTCTAAACAACTCGAGTGATCGAATATCACCGATACCGAGGATACAAACCATCGTAGATAGTACGAGAGTTCGCCCTAAGTAAAAATTATGAAAAATCTACTTGCTGGCAAACCCATCCTCGTGATCGTCCACTAACGGGAACTCTTCTAGGATATTGAGTCTAACGAGAGGGAGAGAGAGAAAAAGAAAGCTTTTCCTTTTGTGATCGAAACCGATGAGGTTGCCTGTTCTCTTGAGAGAGAACAGAGAACCTCAGATAAATCGATAAGTTTCACTCGTCGATGCGACACACATTCACGAATAATTTTACGCGCGTTCCACAAATTTTCCTATTTATTAGAAAACCTGTTGAAATCGATACGAAGGGTAATAAAAATTTAATTAGAGAAACGTCTACTGTAAATTTCTTCAAATTTTCTTCGAATAACGACATCGGTAATCGTTGGATTCGAGAAATACGAGAATAATTTGATCCTTTCCCTCCCCCCCTCTCCTCCCTCTCTCTCTCTCTTTTTCTCTCTCTCTCTCTCCCGCGTTAATTGATAATAAATCAAGTTTCGACGAGCAAGGCGTAATCGCCGTCGAGGGATTAATTTTGCACGTTCTCAAATCTGCTTGATTTCTAACTGAGTGTGGGGGGATGGGTGAGTAGGGGGGAGTAGGAGGGTGGGAGGGAGGGAGGGTATTCGTTGATCGATGCCGTAATTAGCGTTCGTCGGTGAGCTAATATAACGAGATACGTGACTTACGATACTTTTATAATGAAGTCGGTATACGTAATTGTAAGATTAAATTGAACGAGAAGGAACGAACGTATACGGTTTTAACGAGCATACTCTCGTACTCCGATAAATGATACAATAATATAACTACATATTTCTTATTCACGAAGATAAGTCATCTAAAAACCGCGATTATCCCGCGTAGATCTATACTAAATTGTTCTAAAACAAAATCAAAAAAAAAAGGAAAAAATGTATGATAACGTAAAAACAGATGTTGCAATAAAATTTAACAAATGTTTATTTGCTATCTTTCAACGAGTAGATTTACCAGGGGAGAGGTTTGAAAGCCACCCAAATTGCTATTTAATATTGATTACCCCTCGCGTAGCTTCATTCAAATAAACGGGCTCGTATACGTCTAGCATTGTATATACACGCACTATATACATAGAACATATGTACGTCCGAAACGGGAACACCATCGGAGTTGCCAGTTGTGCGTTTCGTGTATAATACAATATAACGATTCGCGAGTTAATTTTGCAGCCGTGCGTGAGGTACGTTGTGCAATTTGCAACGCGATGCCTCGTCGATAAACGATTTCCCTCTCTCTCTCTCTCTCTCTCTCTCTCTCTTCCTCTCTATTTCCTTGTTTCTCGTTTTGTTTTTCTATCTCTCTCTCTAATACATACATACATATATTCTCTCTATCTCTCTCTCAATAATACTAAACATATTCGTTTATAGCGCGATTAAAATAACGAAATTGTCTTTTTATATTTTTCTAACGGTGGTTTCGATTAATTAAACATCTTTAAACGATATAATTAATGCTCGTAGCGCGGGTGTTGATATTATACGTAAGAAGAAATAAACTTAACGTTGAAGTATGCAGTTTCGATTTTCTAAAGTCGTAAACTTTGTCTCGTCGTTTTCATCGTTGACGATTACGTGTAACTATACTCGTAACAACAAAATGTTACGCGATCAAACGATCGTCGTACTACTTACCAGCATCGAGAAACGTAAACGAGTCCGAGCTTCTCGATCAAGTATTTCCACTTACCCCGTATAACGTCGTAGTTGCAACTTAGAACGGAAATAACAATGCTACGTGATGATGATGATGATGATGATGATGATGATGATGATCGTGATCGTAGAGCGGTAGTGCGAAGATATGATGAGAGAAAACGAGAATGATATACAAAATAATATATCCAACTTGCGTAAACGCAAACGACTCAACGATGATTTTATTTTATAGGATGATGTATTTTAAATACACCCCGAGTCAATTTTTTTTTACAATTATTCGTGTAAAAAGATGCGCGAAAAAGACTAAACGATGAATAGCATTTTTTTTATAATATCACACTCTTCTCTATAATATTATTAAATAATTAAAATTAATGTAACACGAAAATAGAAAAGATTGCATATATATATATATAGTATGCACGCAGGATAGTATTGCGAGATAACAATGAGAATTCGAGTTAAGTTAGGGTTTTAACTTTACCGTTACTAGTATATAGAAATACATAGAATGGAAAGCAAAATACGCGCAATAGTATGAGAACGATGAAAGAAGCCGCATCCCGTTTCTCGTTTACTTAACCCGACGTAAACGATGGGGACGCGTGTAAACACCGGGATCCGAAGGAAAAAGATTTTCTAGGATTTCGAATTCGTTTTTCGTGTACGGGGAACGCGTATAAAGCGCCGCACTCGAAATCACTCAAAGTTAATCGACCGATCGAAAAACAAATGTTTACGCGACTACGAAATAGCGAAGAGTTTATAAAATCATTAAGTTCGTATAGCTTTCCTGTTTCCAATTAGTTCGTGCCGAACACACAAAAGGATCGTACTGTATATACAATGTGTGCATATGCGAATTCTATTGCTTTGGCCGGTTGGACGGAATTCAAACGTGGTTGTATCGATTTGTCCACTGGTTTTGTCTTCGCATTTAAGCCCCCCCCCCACTCTCCACCCCGTTCCCTGCCCCAACACCCTCACATCGATTTTTAACTTTGTTAAATACACTGATCGCGAATGAACGCGTACAATAACCTATGATGAGCGCAAAACAATTCATTCAACCATACCCCCCCCTTCCTCTCTTTCTGTTTCTCTATGTCCCTACAGTGCACATTCGTAGATCAATTTCAGGTCATCGAATTTGTTTCATTCTCTAATCGCGTATACGATTCTTAAGATATAAAATGTTCCTCCAAATCGAACACAAAAACTAATGGTATATTATTGACCGGATTAACACAAGTTTGCCAATTTAATTAGATCCGTCTTAAATACGCACGTGCAACATATGTTTCACTGTAAGTTTATGTATATTCAAAACTATTTTAATCGAGAGATAAAGAGAGATAGAGAGAGAGAGAGAGTAACAAGGGCGAACGTTTAACTCACTTTTTGTCGAACGAGATCGTAAGTAGTATTTATTTCTCCATACGTATATATAATATAATAAACGATTTAATGCTTTTGCGCAAATTCTTAATACGCTTGAAGTTTTTTGTCAATTCGACTAATTAAAACGTTTGAAAGCGAAGAAAAAGGAAGTACTATGGCGGGGCCGCACGCGACGTATCCTTAATATTACTTTCCGTTGATAACCGTAAGTTTATGACTAATTACAGTTCATTTAATGGTGCTCCCGATAAATAACTCGAACATCGTCGGCTGAACTTTTACGATAGGTTGAAAGCGATAAATGGTTATATTCGAACTTGATATTATCCATAAATATATATATAGAAACGAACACAAACGCGAGATATTTGTTTTCGAATTTGCGAAAAGATTTCATCAGGTTACTTTAAAGGTTAGCAGTGCATTGTTAGCAAAAAACAAGACCTTCCTTATCTCCTTTTTCTTCTCTTTTATTTTCTCTTCCCTCTATCCATCTTCTCGAGTGCTTTCGATGTCCGTAGAAAAAGCGATCTTTAATGGGCTTTATCTGACTCTCTCTCTCTCTCTTTCTCTCTCTCTCTCTCTCTCTCTCTCTCTCTCTCTCTCTCTTTCTGTCTATCTTTCCCTCTTTCTCTTGACAAGACCGGTCGCTACTTGCGGCCTAATTGACTCTGTTTGTAATCCTGCTTATGGATCTTTATGAAAGGGAAGGTTTACAGGCGCGACATAAACTCGTATCCCCTTGGCATCCATCAACCAAGAGAACCGCGCCAGCTAAAGACCTCATCAGTTCCAACGACTGCAAACACGGTGTGTCCTCGTGATAAGCCTGTCGAGTGAAAAGAGAGAAAACGGGAAGGGGGATGTGGGACAAAGGGGTGACTCAAAGTCTTCGCAAAAATTCGCATAACTCTTCATAAGGGACTACGAAAAGACCTCTTCCCTCTTCTTCCCCCCTTCCCGTTCGCTTGAAGTTTCTTACGAGATTCTTATCTGATTGTCGCTGGATTTATCTAACCATCAAGAACGTGCACGTGCGAGCATTGCGACCATAAAAGATCTATTTTCGAAAAAAGAAAATCAAATCTGCTTATTATTAAGACGAGACGACAAGTTTGATAGACTATTCCCGGGGGAATTTACTTTAACACTTCACTCTCTCTCTCTCTTTCTCCAATTCTCTTCGTTACAAAGTTATCTGCGCACGATACTTTTATTTTTACGTTGCACGTTGTAGGAATCCGAAACTTGCAGATACTCACAGATAATTTGTGCATAATCCGCGCGTATATACCTCCAAAATCTTTGATATTAAACGTTATTAACGAAACATAGGAAAATAGTGCGAATACTACTTTCTTTTATTTTTGGTTGTTTTGCTTATATATATATTTTTTTTGTAAGTAGCATAAGGATCTTTAATTCGAACAAAGGAAAGAGAAAATACAAAATTGAAGAAAATGAAATGAAAAAAGTTGATACGCTTCTTGAGAACAATTTGATAGGGAGTTTCTCTTCTACCACTTACGTTTATGAGAAGCAAGCAGCAACCAACGACAAGTTCTCGTTCCTTCGTGCTACATCGTATATCGCTGTTTATCATCGTCCGCTTTATTAATTAGTTTCCAGCCGTCATTAAGAAGCGTCGAGAGAAGAGAAGAGACGAGACGAGACGAGACGTGCCAAGTAAATTCGTGTTCGTTCCTTCTCTCTATCTATCTTTCACTCACTCTCTCACTCTCTCTCTCTTTCTCTTTCATTCAACGCGACACACGCACGCGATGAACGCGCGAGGATTCCACGCGGGGTGCCGTCGAAGTAATAGTAGTGGTGGTGATGGTGGTGATGGTGGTGGTGGTGGTGGTGTTACTCCCATTCTTGGCGCTAGTGGAAGACGAGGATTTATGTATAAGTTTCCTCTGGCCCTTCCCCTTAGCGCGTACGAGCCAAAGTAGCAGTGTATCCGGAGTATAATGAATCCGAGCGCGATAATCCGAGCGAAACTTCGCCTCACGAAGGTGCTTTTCCTTCCTTGGGAAACTCCTTCGGCGGACGCGGACAAATGCGAACAAATAATTATTGCAACGCAACGCGACGCGACGCGAAAGCGAGTGTCGCTTGATTCAGGTGGGTAGTGTCCGAAATGTTCTTCTTAAACCACATTAATTACAACTTTTCGCAACAGTAGAAAGGAAGCGTGTAAACGTAGACAGGCAGACGGACAGGTAGAAAGAGAAAGAAAGAAAGGAAGAGAGAGAGATAGAGCAGTCTTACAAATCATCCTAGGAAGACGTCTTATAGGAATATCAACTACCGTTTCTTGACACGATAGTTACAAGTACATTGGCTGTAACAACTGCTTGCCGTTACAAGCGGAATAATGACAAATCAATTTCTCCTCGATAAAAGTTTGCTACCGCGGTCGATGATCGGCTATCATCGTCATCCCCCCTCCCATCCCCCACCCCCATTTACCACCACGAAGAACTTTTCTCTATACGAACGATAATAAACCTCCGCTTGTCCACTTCCTTTTCCACTTTATTTAGATCTTTAGTAATTCTCTCTCTACTTTTTTTTATTTGTTTTTTTTTTGTTTTTTTTTTTCAGTTTTTTTTTTTTATCGCGTTACAACGCGTCACTCGGAAATCGCCCACGCCTTTTACGCCCTCGACGTTGATATCGTAACAAATTATACTCCTCTCTTTCTCTCTTCGTACAGTCCGGGATCGAATCGATGAGCCAGCGCATTTTCATCAAGATTTTTGCGTGTCGAATGACACGGCGAGATCTATCTATCGATCATCATCGCGAATGATTTTACCCGTTTGAAAAGTAAAAGGAAAAAGCATGGATCTAGAGATATAATATTGCGAATTTAATGGTCGATGATACGTAACGATCTAGTTCGTTCTCGAGCGAGCTTTTAAACGTTCCGTTTAGAAGCGGACTGTACGTTCGACGCAAAGACAGGCTTGATGCATGGACCCGGTATAAACCGGGACCGAGTGTCTCCTTTTTTTTTTTCTTCTTCTTTTTCTTCTCCTAGTCTCTTTGCGGAAAAGCTGATCTTGTAACAAGTTAACGTAGTATAATATAAGAGGAACGTATTAGAAATTCTAAAGTGTATTTCTAACGATATCAGTCGTTCAGTCACGGGGAGTGTCTTAACCTTGCACCAATTTATTAAACGCATCTTCATTAGGATTACTTCGTTAACTTAATCTTCCTTTCTTTTTTTCGTTTTTCCAATCTACTCTTTTCCTTTTGATATTTTTTTTAAATATTTTCTTAAACGCAGGATATATATACGAGTTTCGAAAGAAATGGCAGTAAACACTAAAAATAACTCGAAACTGACTCTGTACATTTGCGAGCCGACAAACGAGTTATGCATCATGCGTTTCTCCTCTTCTTCTTCGTACGCTCCTACCGTGAACAGGATAGGAACTATACTATGGATTCTACGTATTTCTCTCGTCCCTTTGTTTTCTCTACCTCGTGAATTTTGGATAAGCTTATCTTCGTTCTCGATCGTACGCTCGCTCGCCAGCCGATCGGGTGTCACGATAAACTAAATATAATAATCGTATCCCGATTATCTCGATATACCAGCCGTAACAGAGCTATGATCTCTCGAGTATTAAAATAAGAAGTTACGCTAGATAACTAAAGCGAGACTATCTCTATCTAACGCTAGATATGTTTCTTTTTAACCACCATATTATACCCACATTGATAACTCTACTTTTCCTTTTCTTCTCTTTTCTTCTATTCCGTCAGATTTTGTTCTTTTCAAAATTCCCATGGTGCGTGCACTCTACGGTGATATAACGAGATGATGGGAAAATCTTGTTATTTACTTGCGTCTCGTAGTAATATAGTTATCGGATGAGAGAGAAACAAATAATTTACGCGCGAACGAATCATTTCCATTTCCATCGTGGAATCTTTTTAATAGAACCTCGACTATCGATGCGTATATCGTACGTAAAATAAAAACGAGAATAATGGTTGCTCGTCGAATATGAAAAAAATTCGTGTGTGTATATATATATATAGATATATAAATCTATGTATGTATGAGCGTGTAACACGTACGCAAGTACAACGAGATGGTTTTTTTCCAATTGCCCGTCAATTTATTCCACACCCTCAATTATCGATGTGCCATAGAATCGGGTACTACCATACACGGAAAATTGACGGGTTCGCACTAACGAGACGCAAGACTTTTAACCCTGATGAAATTTCTATTAAATATAAAAGTGACATTTGCGAGAGCATACCTTGTTGTAAATTGCGAACGAGTGAATCAATCAATCGAAATTCACCTTTAACGATTTAAACGACGACTTCTTCTTATTTTATTCTTTTTCTTCATTTTATTCTTGTTCCCTCACGTTTGCGATGCTTTACATTATCATCTATTATTCAAGAGATCTGAAATAATACGTATCGCATAATATGGTCAGATGTAACAATTAGCTATTATTACGATTATTGGCATATTATCTCTTTCTCTCAGTTAGCGAATTGCGTAGTCGGATAGAATGATTCTATAATGCATGTTCGCCGAATTATAGTTAATTAGAGAGGCTTGTGATTACATTTCGTTCATTCCAAGAGGATAGACGACTCTCAAAAGAGCTTTGTTTCTAGTCTCGATAGGTATTATTAATTCTTTGAAAAAGAGAATCCTTCCGATTGCCCTCTTTCAATCGATGATATCGTTACTTAAAAAAAAAAACCATGCATTGCCTGCACATATGATAAAAACCGAAACTCGTATTTTCATATGGAAAATAATTAACTGATTCGTAGTATATACAGTGAGTAGTATCGTTTAAAATCGTACACCGTTACGAGGCTTAATAACATTTTTTTGTTTGAAAATTATTGATATAACGTACCTAGGATAAAAATTATAGTATTACATATTTACTTTGAATTTGATTAAAAACCTATGTATATTTATAACAAGTGAATTAAACAAATGAGAAAATAACGTATAGGAAACGCTTGTATTTTAAAATCGTACATATTGGTATACCCGGGTTTTTTCATGTCTAACAATTGATCAGCTTCTGTTTTTAATTCTATTAAAATGTTTTTTAGTACCATAATCAATTTGATATCCATTAAAGTAAGAGTAATACAAAGTTCATTTGTTTAAAAATAACATATCTATTAATATATCAATAAAAAATCATCACTGATCAAAAACGTTAAAAAAATACATTAGAATATTAGACATACCTTAAATAATTGTTAATTAATTGAAAACAGTGTATATTATTGCTTAGAAGCACGTAGTATAAGCGCAACGTACCAACCTCCTCGAAATCAAATAATAAACTGACACATTTTCCTCTATGCGAGTCGGTTGTAGTTTCTTTTATTTACGGTTACTTATATAGCTTCCCGAATATTATTTTTGTTATACGTACATGCGCAACATTCGGAAAGTCATATAAACAACTTTTAATAAAAGAACTTTCACAGAGGACAATGACTCAGTCTGACAGGAGACTTCGAAGAGGACGGTACGTAGATAGCTTTTAGACAACAATATACAGTTCTATCGATTATTTAACAATTATTTTAATTCTCTAATACACTCTTCTTATATTTCAGTTTGTTTTAACACATATATATTGATTGAAATATTACAATACCCTATTAACGTATTTTAAATAGAAAATAGTTGTGATATATTTTTCTTTAAGTCTGTAAATGACTTTTTTAAACTTGATTTTAGATCGTATACACCGAGCGTTTAGACAACAATAGACACTTCTATCGATTAATTAACAATTATTTTAATATTCTAATTCACTCTACTTGTATTTAAGATTTTTTAAACACATATGCCTTTGTTTAAACATTACATATCTATTAACGTACTTTGAACATTAAATAATTTCGATCTGATGTTTTATTAAATTAAAATTTTATTCCACCATCTGGAAGTCATCACTGCGCAAGAACACTAAAACGAATATACCTTTGTTGAAAGAATTACATAAAAATGATAAAAATACTAATATCAGAACGTTATAATCTTAAATTTACTTTATTACTAATATTATTTTTGTTATGTATTATATATGTAGCCTTAGGAAAAATTCGTATAAACAACGTTTAATAAAAAAGCTTTCACAGATAACTACGTGTCAGTCTAACGATAGATTTTAAAGAGGACGGTGCACCGAACATATACTCATTGCATTTAGACAAGATTATACATTTTTTTTGATTAATTAAATAACCATTTAAGATACATCAAACACTCTAAAGGTATTTCACATCTCCACTTATGCTTCTATAAACCATTAACTATTGAACGATGTATCTCATACATATATACATACATCTATTCACGTACACACGATAACAACATTAGAACTTTCTATAATTTCGTTTAACTATCTATCAACCGTGAGTCCTCTTTTTATATCGTTTCATAAAATTGTATCGTTACCTTTGCTTATACAATTGCACTATAAAAATATATAAACCAATTATATTTGATAACATACGAGAAAAATAAATTCTTTTATTAACCTTTTAGATACGGCTGAATTCTGCGTGTGGCTATTTCCCTGGACGGCAGGGTCTGACGTGAACAACGTATAATTGATATAACACTGCAAAGTGTAGCGGGCAATTCCGTTCTGTGCACGAGAACATTCAAATGAAGTATTTGATGATTAAGTCATAATTTTTAAAAAATATATATTACACATACTTTAACTTTAATAACTTTAACTAATTTAAAAAATACGACCCTGGCGCGTCCTCCTGAAAAATGATATCCGCGAAAGCCACTATAGTGGCGCGTAGTATCTAAAAGGTTAATTAACAAATATAATATGATATTACTAGTACATTACGACAAACATTGTTCGAGTTTCGACAAAAATAATCTTTTTACTTGCCATACGCTTTTTTCGTATCTCGACGAAATGAGAAGAACGTAAACGATTAATGGACCAGTTGGTGGTCCTTTACTTTTGGTTAAAGCATAAGAGAGGAAAAGGAGAGACTGGTCCTTACCTTCTGGCGACCAGTTCGGAATTCGAAGGCAAACCGAAAGTAGCTTTTAAAGAAGCGGACTGGTTTCGGCGGACAAAAGCGGTTGTAGGTGACGTAAGAAGCCCAACATAACGGCACGCGGCCAGTCACGCTAACACTATTGACCCCCATTCGGTGGACCACCGAATCGTTCCACCAGCAATTTCTTTGAAGAACTCAAGCAAGGGAGCTTGCAACGGAATGCATTCCGAGCAACGTGGAAAGAGGCAGAAAGAAAGAGAGAGAGAGAGAAAGAGAGAAAGGGGGGKGGGGGGAGGGGAGATTCTTGCTCGTAAAGGCCGTTCCGAAATGCAGAACAGTTATACTCGTAGCAACAACGTATGTGTGTTTGCCCACGATCGGTCTTCACCAATACAAACGTACTTTTACTTATCTTTCTTTTCTCGAAACGTAGGTATATACGTATGTATGTATGTATGTATGTATGTATGTATGTATAATACGCGTGCTCACGACTCTGCTCGTTCGTGACGCAAAATTTTTCCACCCTCTTGCTCCTTTTCTTTACCTTCTCTTCCTCTCTCTCTCTTTTTTTTCTGTCCTCCTTTCTCTCGTTTTCTATTAGTTTCTCGTCTATTCCGTCTTCTTCCAACAGACCTTCCTTTAACGTGTCTTCGATCGAAAACGTTTTGCACCTTGCACGGCTTCAAACCCAGAAAGAAAGAAAGAAAGAGAGAGAG
Organism: Polistes canadensis; assembly: GCF_001313835.1. Classification (NCBI taxonomy): domain Eukaryota; kingdom Metazoa; phylum Arthropoda; class Insecta; order Hymenoptera; family Vespidae; genus Polistes; species Polistes canadensis. Next base: position 928,479 of record NW_014569591.1, read on the forward strand.
AGAAAGAGAGAGTGAGAGAAGGTGTTTTCTATCAAAGAAACTGCCTCACCCGGGCGTTAGCATGTTTCTATATAACGCGAACTTCAGTTCGCCTCGAATATCGTTTTGTATATAAACGTTAGACGTCGAAGGAGAGAATATTGGAATATTGCCTACCCTATCCTATTCCCTATTCCCTACCAGTTCTTACCCTCTACCTGTTCCTTCTGTTACTTTATCTACCAGCCGTTTGATTACCAGTTGATTTTAATTGAAAACTCCAAGAGTTGAGATACCAATTCGTAATCATCAAGATTGTTACCAACTCGGATGTTAAGAAAATTACATTTATCGTTGATTATATCTCGTGTGTAGGTACACGTCAGTACGATAAAAATTAAACTCGATAATTATTATTGTTGTTCTTTTAGTAAATGAAAAATATTAACCAATGATCCATCCCTTTAGAGATGACGCGAATTTAAATTTAACGACCCCATCGTACGTTACACTCTATTCTAATTAACGGTCATACAACCACCCAACCCGTCAGTTAAAAATACGAGGTTACTTTGGTTCCAGCGGTCGGCACGAAGCTATTTTTCCGTTACCACTAAACTTACAGAATCGACCGAGTCCCCTAACTCCCACCCCATGAATGTAAAATTACCGTATGTACAGTCGGTGCCGTTAAAACTACTCCGAAGCCAATTTCCACCTACGTCGTTCTCAACGCACGCGCTCATACAACTAACCTCCCTTTCGTTGAATAATTTTCACCTACGTGTTACATACATAAATACATACCTGCGTGACGATACGTACACGCATACGAACGTAATAACGAATAGAGTACTCAGGTGGCTGATATCACCGTCAAATTAATCGTCCCATTGTTCGTCCGAGAATCCTTCGATAACTTCGTCAAGCCTAATTAATTGATACTAATGAGAGAGAGAGAGAGAGAGAGAGAGAGAGAGAGAGAGAGAGAGAGAGAGAGAGAAAAATTGAAATAATGAATAATAATAGACTCTTAACACACCGTATTCTTATTATCAATCTACGTGATCGCGTTTGTTAACAACTTTTCCCATACTAAAAATAAGAATAAAATAAAAAAAAAAAGGAAAAAAAATCATAGAACGTAATGAGATAAATGTTAAGAATAAAAGTTAGATCTTATAATATAATATAACAAACGTGAAAGATATAATCGAACAAAATAGTTGTTCACATTTATATCATAGATTTTAGATCTGATGTATGTAGGATTTAAACAAGAATTTTGATATAAAGCGGAAAAGGACGTAGATACTGCGGATGTTTGATAGTTTACGTTGTTGGTTTCTCGTTTGAAAGAAAATGGTTCGCATCTCTGTAAATTTTCTCTCTCTCTCTTTCTTTCTATTTGGATAGGTGTGCGAGCGCACACGATCATGCGATCCACGAATGAATTTGCATTAAGGTCGGATCGTAGCACTTCCACATCGTACCACCGCCGCGAAGCTTCTGCTTTTCCGCATTACCCACGTTTTTCCTCGACGGCGATCACGCCCTTGGCATGTGGTTTCCGCACTCCATCTACTTCTCAACGACCTCACCGAGCAACGATGATACGACAAGAAGAAGCCTGAATCGGGCCACGAAAGAATTCCGATTCTCTGGAATTTCAATTATGTCGACCCTATATGTGTATCGACGTGAACTTCAGCCACGAAACATCAGAAGTTCGCTAGCGAATCTCTCTCTCTCTCTCTCTCTCTCTTTCTCGTGACCCCGTCTTTTTCCTACTTTTTCATGATCCTCTTTTTGGTATCGACGAATTTTACATTTCTTCACGGAGAAAGTAAAGACCTATCGAACGCAGATCTTTCTTTCTTTCTTTCATTCATTTATTCATTCATTTTTGAAACATAGCCAATTCCAAAGTCGTGATATTTACCGTTGCTTGTTCCCTAAAATAATTCTATGAAAAGAGACATAAAAAAGGAGAATGATATATCAAAAATAAAAAAATGATACTCTTTGCTGGTGACACATGGCTTTTTTTTTTTTTTTTTTTTTTTTTTTTTTTTTAAAAAGAACATACGAATAATGATCGTAGGTGTAGAGAAGAATGTCATTGTCCTATCAACGAACGAACTCGATTTCTTCTTTCTTTCTCTCTCTCTCTCTCTCTCTCGTTGAAATACGTCAAGTAAAATTTATTATACTCGTAATCGTAGATCGCACGACAACGATTCACGCACGCTCGTCGTCATCAACTTTACTTGGGATTTCGTCGCAACGAGAGAATAAAGCGTATGCGAAGCTTGCGTATCTCGTAGAGTTGTGTTGTCGTTGTTGTCATCGTCGTCAGCTTCGAAGAAGAAGAAGAAGAAGAAGAAGAAGAAGAAGAAGAAGATGAAGATGATGAGGACCATCAGCTTCGTCTATTTATACACACCGACGACATAAATGATCTTCTGGATAAAACGGTAGAAGAGGGATGCGTCGCATAAAGTTGAACGATTAAAAGAGATTTATCGATGATGATTTATGTTCCTTGATAAGGGATTTCTTTTATAATGGAGAAAATGAGATTGAGATTGAGATTGAGATCGAAAGAGAAAGAAAGAAAGAAATAAAGAAAGAAATATGAAGAAGTTAAAACGTATCGTGTGTATTTAACTAAAATCGAACTATTTACACGCCATTCTCGTTTACTATCGCACGCGAAATAAAAGTTTTCTATAGTATTGTTTGGTTTTAACTCTCGCGGTTAGAATTTTAACGTGAAAAAAAAAAAAACTTTGTTAAGTTTTAAGAAGTTTCCGATAGTCAGCGTTACGTTACTACGAGCTGCTGCCTGATATCGAACGATTATTTTTCTTTTCGCGAAAACTAAATGAATCGAACGCGAAAAAATAAAAAAGAAAAAATGTATATATATAAAAAACGGAAGGAAGATATGAAAAGGAAAAAAGAAGAAGAAGGATTGAGAGGGGAAAAAAACCAAAGCCTGGGGTGATTTACCTCTGCAACGGGAGGGTGGGGGGTGGGGTATAGGTGTACCATTGCTTATCGATCGAATGTTAATTGTCCTTTTTAAACTCACGCGACGTACGACATTACACATAACATTTGTTTTACCAATCTACCTCGAGCTAACAAACTCGCTCTGTATATTTACTCCTTCCCTTTTTATTTCTTTTTCTTTCTTCTTTCTTTTTTTTTTTTTTTTTTTCTTTTTCTTTTTCTTTTTCTTTTAATTTCCAAAGAAGAAAAGTATAACGCGTTTTCTCTTAACGAAATGAACAATTTTCAGGGGAAAATAGCGTGCAATCGAGAACGAAAGCGTTAGTTTGTTTCTCTCACTTTTGGAGTTCGTTGGGCACGAAAGGCGAGTGTCGAATTCGCGAACACCTAGAGTATTCTCATCTAATTAGAATTTCCGGTGGTTTGTTTTCGTATTTTAGAGGAACTCGCTGAAATCAACGAATTTTCTCTCAAATTTTGTAGGGAAAAATTAAAGGGATGAGAGAGAGAGAATGAAAGAGTAACTGTGAGAAAGAGAGAGATATCTCGTTTAACTTACGCGTGGTACGTGTGCGGTACCGATAAGAAGAGGATCGTTCCGGGTATCATCGTCTTCGTCGTTGTCGTCGTCGTCGTCGTCGTCGTTGTATAAGCCTGCTAACGTAGTGTACGAACATGCTCTCTCGAGAAGGATTGCGCGCGCGTGCACGACGCACCGCTGCGAGTACGATGATAAAGGAAGAGAAGAATCGGAAGAAGGAAGAAGAAGAAGAAGAAGAAAAAGAAGAAGGATGATGATCGTAGAACGTTACCTGTGCGAACGAACGAACGAACGAACGAAGCGAACGAACGAACGAATACGCGCGCGTACACACACTACACGTGTGCGTGTCGAGTCGGAAACAAACTAAAGAAGTAGGAAGGTGGTATCGCGGGAGGCAAGTAGGATAAACAGAGAGAGATAAAGAGAGTGAGAAAGAGAGAGAGAGATAAAAAAAAAGAATGGAAAAAGGACGAAACACTCGCAGCTACTAGCAGCCGACTAGTTACACGTATGAAATAATCTATTATCTGGAAGGGGAGTTATCTGGTGCGGGCATTGAATCGCCAAGGCCGTAGAAGAGTGCCTTCGAAGAAAGAGAGCGCAGTTCTGAGCGGTTCCGAGCAAGACGAAGCGAACTCCGACGGTCAACGAACTCCTTTAGCGATGTCGACGGAAAGAGAAAGAGAATCAACAGGAGGAGGAGGAGGAGGAAGAGGAGGAGGGAGGGAGGAAGAGGATCGTACACGTATGTATGTATCTACATTGTACATACGTACATACTCGGTTAAGTACGTAGAGCAGTCGGCCTACCGTTCGTCCGTGAGTTAACCATTCCGTTCTCCATGCGTTCCTTTGCTGCGGAACAAACTTCAAGAAATGTATTTTATCTTTCGTACTTTTCGAAATGAGAACCCGTTCGAACAGTCACGATTCTTCACAATTATGTATACATATATATATTCACCTTTCGATTATTTACTATGTATTTCCTTCTACAATTGTATAGTGATCGTAAAGCATCGTTTTAGAATTTTTCTTTTAGATTGAATATATGTTGGATAATATTACTACTGTGTACCCTTATCCATCATAATTAGTGTACGATATCATCGACAAAATGATGTCGTATATTATGTACTACTACGTAATTTAAATACCTCGATAAAATTCAACTCGTTGCAACATTTCAAAACGCATAATCGGAAGAAAGAAAGGGAGTCGTTCTTAGATCTTGTTTCGTTAATTTTTTTTTTTATTTTTTCTCTCTCTAAATTCTCCCCTAGTTCTTTGCCACGTCGGAAGGTTTGATAATTAAATACGAATACCGAGCGACCGATTAGGTCTTAAAGACGTTAATTGAATATCGATTCGAGTTATTCTTACAGCACCGTTCATTTTCTCTTCGTCTTTAGAACGTTTTCTTTCTCTCTTTTTTTCTTTTTTTTTCTTTCTTTCTTTCTTTCTGTCGTTCTCTCCGTCTGATTCTTCCTTTCTCCTTAGTACGATCCGTACAATGCTTGCCAGACGCCACGTTGTAAAACGCAAGGCGCCAGAGAATTAACCTCCCCCTTCTTCTTCCTCTTCCTCCTTATTTATCGCTGGAATTCTTAGCTTCCTTGGATATCTTCTTTTCGTTGTGACTTATTCATTATGTTAAATCGGTAAACGACATACGTTCAACCTCCCTTTTATTCTCGTTTCCCTTTAACATTAGCATCAAGACCGTTATCGCGGATATATATATAACCGAAATGAATGTTCAAAAATTATGTAGAAATAAAATTATTCGGAAACCATAATTAAAATTTAGAAAAATCCTCCTCCCGCCCCACTTTCCTCCTCTTCCCCTAACGCGCTCGGAACAAATTAAAATAATACTTATGAAATGCGAGCGTTTATTTTCGTTATTTTAGAAAATAAAAAAAAACGGAGAAAAAGAAAACCCAACCTCGACGGGCGAGCCGCCCCTCCAAGTATAATTAAAATAAATTCATTAATACATACGTTACACAGATTATCCATTTCTCTCGTATTCACACACACTTATAATATTTATGCTTGTATGAGAGAGAATGATAAAAAATAGTTCAGATTTTGTTGAAGCAAACTGGTGGTAGACGAAAAATTTGTGAAAAACTTGGCGTAGATGGGAAACGATAATGGAAAAATAAGTGAGAATAAATTAAAAAAGAAATTATACGGCGGATACTACACCGATCGTTCCTCGGAACGAACTGTTTCGAGATACTTCTTGGTGTTGGTCCGTTCGTGTGAGTACTTTAGCCGTGAGGTATAATAAAACTCGCTCGCATACATATCGTACGGGATAAATATTTGTGCCGTAACAAACGTAACAAGCTTGTTTTATCGTGGTATCTTGGATGCACGCAGTGCTATTATGCGAACATAATTGCTATGCTTGCGTAATGTAGGAGTTAATCTTACGTAAGTCCAAACCGTTTTCTCTCTCTCTCTCTTCTTTCTACCACCTGTAAAATCTCGTAGAATAAATCATTCTCGCGTCGCATAGAATAATGCGATGTTGATTTAGGTTCAAACACGACCCGTAACCCGAAGCAATTGCTGGAGGCGTGCATGAATATTTAGTTGTTACGTTTGACCAGAAATGCAACACACGAAAATGGGATTGTTCTGGAGAGAATGCAAAAATGAAATGCAACGTTAATGAGGCAGTCGCGGTTCGAACATCAAAATCTTCGATTACGCGAAAATTCGTCCGTGTAATTTCATCCGCGTCTTTTAACAAACAGAACATTTCCGTGGTAAGCCACCGGTAACAACAATGAACTTCGTGATAATATGATTAATTATACACAAAAGTGCCAAAGGGATTTTTTTTCTTTTATTTTTTTCTTTTATTTTTTTCTTTTTTTTTTCTTTATTTTTTTTTTTTTGTTATCTTTCAAGCGAATTAATTCAAGAGAAAGAAACACACGAGCGGAAATCCTCGTGCGTGTGCATTTGTGGGTAGATGCATCTGTATAAACACGAACTAGATGAGAGAAACGAGCACGAGTTCAGGATCGTGTGTGTTTCTATGTATGTGTGTGTTTGTGTGTGTGTGTATGATGTTTAGCCACAGCCCCGAGCATTGGCGAGAGCGAAGTGAGAATCTCGGTGCGATGAAAAGAGAGGACGTAGAGAGAAAGCGTAAGCGCGTTTCTGTGTGTGTGTGTGCGCGCGAAAAAAGGGGAACCTCAAAAGAAAGGGAAAGAGAGAAAGAGGAAATGGCCTTTTCCGCCTTCTCGACGTTGCAGCCTTGAAAATATAGGTTGACTAGGCTCCGAGTAAAGGAGTTGAAGGAGGCGAGTGGTTGAATACTTGGGTCGCGCCCAAGTATTCTTCGATAAAAGCCTCCGAAGTAGCTTTGTGTTACAAACCAACCCTTCTGTAAAAACTTCTCCTTTCAATGCAGGTACACCTACGTAATACTTTTTGCATATTTCGTGCACGTGCCATCGATGATTCGACATTGTCATTAGTTTTCGATAAAAAAAAAACAAAAAATAGAAAAGGGACAGAGCCAGAGACTTTGGCACTTAATCCTCTCTTGTCATTTCTCGTCGTCATCGTTGTCATTCTATACGAATCGTAGAAACGCAAATAATCATTTTACACGGAGATAAATTAATAACAAGCATTCGTCATCGTCATCGTCGTCGTCGTCGTTGTCTTCGTGGTGCTCGAAATCAATTTCTTCCTTAACTTAATGAATTTCTCTCTGTGTCTGAATGACTGAAAATAAAAGTACCAGAAAATCGAGACGAGCACGGAATCGTAAATGATAAATTGATCGGTTAATAAGAAAAATGAGAAGAAACGAGGTAGTTCACTTCAAGGGAGCGGTCACCGTTTCTTCTTCTATTCTATTGGATTCACATGATAGGACTATACTAGATCTAATAGGGTGTTCGTTCAATGAAACGTATCTACTTAACGATCGTTCTGCTACCCCGAAGATCATAGATTTGCAATTAGAATGAACGCTCGACGGATTATGTGTTGCCGTTACAATTGACGTTTATGTTCGGCCAAAATCAAATTGAACTAAAGCTTGTTGCAAACGTCGATGTATCGTATGGTAATTGAAGTTTCAACGTGACCCCCTTCGACGATTTGCTTTCGTGCGAGTATTACGTCAATGACGAAAACTTTACCCCTTCCCCCTCCTCACCCCTCCCTCCCCGTGAACTCAACGGATCGCAATTATCTCTCTAAAAAAAAGTATGAACGGTTAGACCATAGATCTCGAACACAAACGGCGCAATCAGTGAGTATTTTTTTAACGACTCCGCTGTTACAATAATATTCGTTTAATTATTAATTTTGTTTAATCGCGATCAATTGAATTATTCCACCTGTCGTGCGACTCATATATTACTCGTCAAATTATTACCGCTCGTGGTACGAATGTAACGATAAATTTGTTTGTAATGAGGCACCGGGAATGAATGTTCGAATTACTATCGCAAAATCCGTAATATCGATAAAGTTATGATACCAATCGACGGATATTTTTCATCGTTCGTTTATCTACCGTCCATTCAAAACGAACGAACGAACGAGCGAACGAACTCAAAAGTCGATGGATCCCGCATGCGTACTGAAAATTCATATACCAATTGAATTTCGAATTTCGTCGTCGTCGTCGAAGATTCATTGAAAAATTTACCCAACTACGGTTGTTCGTTCTGTATCGGTCAAACATCTCGTTAGTGTCCTAAAAATAAAAGAAAAAATTAAGATTACTCGGAAATATCGTTGATCATATACCGGTTTTAAAAGTACGTTAATTAACTTCCCCGTAAAATTCGTTAAGTCTCTTAGTATTTAATCACGGTAAAGTGTATTAATTTCTTCAACGATCTTAAATTAGTTACGGTAGTTTAGCTCACGGATATATAATCATAATAAATTTCATTGCTAAATGTCAAGACGGTACGGATTCGCGACGTTCGTGATGGTGGCGGTGCTCACCGATTCTCTTTCTCTCTCTCTCTTTCCACTTTTTTTTCTTTCCCTCTTTCTACCATCTTGCCAATGGAAGAAACGATCTTTCCTATCGTCGTAAAACAAGCAAACGTCTTTGTCAATCGGACGTAATTATAAATCGTCGTCCCGAAGCCGCGTCCAGCAGCAACAGCAACAGCAGCTGCGGGCGAGTGCACTCACTCGATCGTTGTGTTCCGCTTCAGGGAAAACGGTTGCGATTGCGGTCTACGCTAACGAAGTGGCAGTGAAAAACGATGAGAACGTTTATATAGGCGAACCTTTGGTTCGCGTGCAGGTACACGTACACGTTGTACTGTCTGCAAACACAGGGCATATATGTTCCTCGTGTCCTACGATGCGAAACGTTTTCCGCGAAGGTATCGGTAAACGATTGACGATGCCGAGCCAACGACACCCCATTTGCTTACGTCCTCCCACTACCTTTCTAACTAATACTTTTCTACCTCTCCCCCATCCCCCACCCCACCATAGACCGCCATAGCTGCTACCTTCTATGTCACCGCGAAGATTGGTTTCTACTGTGTGTAATATCCTATACCTTTTATTTTTAACACAAGGGAAAGAAAAAAAAGAAAAAACACACATGAAAGAAAAGATTAATGTGAAACGATATATTTTGTAGTAACTTTACCAACTCGTTTTAATATACTGTGTCTGTTAAACAATTATTTAATATTTAAATATAATTGTTTTTTTTTTGTTAATTAAATATGTGTTTTTTGAAGAAGAAGAAGAAGAAGATGAAAATAGAAGATCTTGTTTAAATATTTGAATTGCTATATCAGTAATTTTTATGAATAGTCTAATTTTTTCTCGTTTCGCTGTTATTTAAAAACTGTATGTATTATTTTTTTCAATATTTCGTTTTTGAATCTGACTAAAAGTGGAATTTTATCTTAATCATTATTCACCAAAGTTGACCGCTCGCAAATTTATCTTTACAGCTTGCGAAACGTAATAACTTTTTTCAAATAAAAATTTTAAATAAACATTCTATGTAAAACTAAATTAATATTTAAAATGAAAAGAAATGTATTTTATATAGAAAAACTTATATAAAACAGCGGTAGTTATATTATAATGTTTATTAAAAAGTCACATATACGCTAATTTTTGATATGACATTAATTTACTTTTTTATTATTATTATTTACGCGTTCCAATGTTGCCTACGAAATGTTTGCATAAGAAAAAATATTGCCCTTCGAACTGAAAGAAATTCTACAACGTTGATATAAACGAATAAAGAAGGATAACGGAGTTATTCGCAAAGATTGAGATTTTCTTTTTCATCTTTAAAAAAAATCATCCGAGTATTACAGTATAAAATAAAAAAAAAAATACGATAAAGAATCCTATCAATATAGAATTCTTTCTTATTCCCGTTTATTCGCGTGTAATACGTCGTTTGCTTTAAGAAGTAAAACTACCGGAGCTTTGTTTCAGTTTTATTTAAAAGGTAAAGTGTGGATAAACGATTTAAGTTTTTCTACTTTATCTTATTTACTTCTTTTACTTTTGTTTTCCCTTTGTCTCTCATTCGTTTTATAGTCGTCCTCGTCCTCGTCCTCGTCCTCGTGCTTTTCGGTGGAGAGTCTCTTGCACTCGTATACCGTAGTCTTTAAAAAAAACGTAGCGAAACACGGTGAGTAATAAAACGTAGGTCGCTAGTTGTTTTCCAGGAAGGTTACCGGCTCCTCTCCTTCGTGCTTTTTACCGTCTTTAATTGAACCTCCGTACAACTTGAAGGATCTCGTCCATATTCCCTTTCCCTTTCCCTTCCCCCTACCCAACTCTTGTCCCCACCCCATTATTCTCTATCTCTGGAGAACCGCGTTCTCGCGGTGAAGAAGCAAAGCTCGGAACGTACGCACGACTACTATTCGCTCTCTCTCTCTCTCTCTCGATGGGGCATCATAGGACCCAAACGAAGGAGTTTATGATTTTATTGCGAGCGCAAGACGGCCCTGGACGAGAAGAAGAGAGCTAGGTTCCTCGTAAAAAGGACGATATCAGCCACGTATTCCGTAAAACCTTGCTACGTATCTTCCCAGGATGATGATGACTCTCACCGCGTAGATGCGAAATAAAATGACGGTGTTGCATCGTCCTACGACCGCTATATAATATTCTCTCTTTTACCTACGCGCGAAGAGGATAAAAAAAGAGAATATAAAGAAACTAGAAGGAAAAAAATAAAAAGAAGAAAAAAAAGAAAAATATACAAGGAGTGCTGCTGCTGCTGCAACTGCTGCAAATTTATCGCGTTATTAAACAACAAAACGTGTCTTCTCTTTCGGTTACTATATTAACGTTGTGAAATAGTTTGATATTATTCGTCGATAACATTTTAATCTCGTACGCAGATTTATCTTTCTTTTTTTTTTTAGATATCTCCTCGACAACAACGTCTCATTTTTATCACGACGAATTATTCCTTTGGATATATTATATATTAGTTTGTCCCATGAGTTATTTCCACGCCATCCTATGTATGATTTCGAGTCACAATTTTGGAAAGACAGCATAATTAGGCTTCCTGAGAGATAGATGAAGGTAATAGAGCAGAATGATTCATATATAAGACAATAAATCAACCCTTAAACAACAAATATCGTCTATTGAAGTTGCATCAAAAAAAAAAAAGAAAGAAAAAGGAATGAAGGAACTTATGGGACAACCTAATATATATTATAAGGTACGATTCCGAATTCACGTTTATCCTACGATTTCGGTTCTATTCGAATTGATTAATGGTTATTCACGACGTCCATAGAGAGAGTTAAGGAGAATTTCTAAAGTAAAACTCAATGAAAAGTTCGACACCGATATAAAAATCCCAACTTTCTTTTCCCTGGTAGAAAAATAAAAAAAAAAAAAAACGAAGGAAACACGAGATAGAGAGAGAGATAGAGATAATGGTGGAGAAGAGAGGGTGGGAGAGGAGCGGGGGCGGGAAGAGGGGTCGATTGAAAAAGCGAGTGTACCCGGCCGTTTAACGTACGCTGTTAAAAATGGATTCACCCTCGTACTTTCTACCAACTTCTCGAGACATTAGATTATGGCACGTACCCTTAGAGTTCCCGCAACCCCTCTATCTTTTCTTCCCCTTATTCCGTTTTTCTTTTTCTCTTGTATGTAAGAAGGAAAGAAAAGTTTTTTCACGATGGTGGTGGAAGGTAACCGTTCGTTCGTTCCTTCCTTCGTTCTTTCGTTCGTTCGTTCGTTCCACCCTCTCGTTTTCTCTTTCCCTCTCCTCTTTATCTGTGTTTCTTTCACGGTAAAGCCTTTCCGGCTAAACTTCCGGACCATTAATTTACATTAGGACATTTTTCACGAGCGCTAGTGCTCGACTAAGCTTCTCGTGCACCTTCAAATTGGCGGTCGGTCTTCTTTTTAACACGGTTTCTCTCATACACGAAAGTACCCTCGAGTCGTTCCGTGCTCTCTACTCCTTTTCCTCCTCTCTCTCTCTCTCTCTCTCTCTCTCTCTCTTTCTTTCTCTCTTCCCCTCCTTCAAATCCTTCCTCACTTTTATCACTCTACTACTGCTGCTTTTCTCTTGTCGCCGTCGCGCTTGAATTTCACGTTTATTAAAACGAGCACGACGACGAGCTTAGAAAAATGAGGTTGGAAATGTTAAGACTAGGTATATGTATTTCAGATCGGATCGGAATTTCATTAGTTCTTAGTTCGAGCATGTGTTATCGTCATCTTAAATCATCACTCATCATCGGTTATTTTTTCGAAAAATTGATTGACTGGTAAAAACGTGAATACGGTAGTACGAGATACATCGAATTGTTTTTATTACTATAATTATATATTTATATGCTCGTGTATATATATGCATTCAATGTTTTCAATGTTAAGACTCTTTCTAAGTGGTATAAGATAGAAAATATATTCTCAAATAAAATATAAACTCTTTCTATATACGCTTATATATATATAAACATTCTCTTAAATTGTTGATTGCATTTATATATCTTAGGTATTTTTGTCATCGTTATTATTTATTAACTCGTAAAGTGATCGTGGATATTAATACCAATGACGTTGCTGGTAAACGTTCGTTGTATTCTTGTTACCAAGTGACGTGACGGAAAAATAAATGAAAAGGATTGAATGAAGAGATGGGTAAAGAAAATATAAGAGAGATAGGCGAGATTCTAAATAAAGAAACAAAGATACGGACAAATTTCGCGCGTTTTAAATGTTGTTTACCGCTCGTATGCATGCCGCCGTGCTGCGAGCGACGTTTATTACACGCGTGTCATCGTACGTGCTATTAAAACGAGGATGAAAGAGGAGGAGTGGGGATAATACCACGATGCATATATCAGAGACGACGTTGAACGCCGCTGTCCGATATCATGCATGCTCGTCCCAACGACGATTCGATATGTCATCGAGATATCGATCGATATCGTAAACCGTTCTTCCATGTTTATGAGATCGTTCATATGTCGAAGCGCAGAGATATATATATAAATGCATACGTATTTACTTACAAAAACACGTGCATAAAGACATAAACAAACAAAACGTGTATACACGCACGTGTATACGTGGGTACGTTCGTGTATGCAAACTTTTATATATATATATACATACGGGGTTTATCCGAACGAGTGTAACAATCTGATGGGAAGTGATTCAATACGTATTTTTAAAAATGAGGTGAAAAAAGTAATAAAATATTTTTTTTTCTGCTGGAAGCTTCTCCCTTATGAGAAAATCATGTTTGCAAATTCTAGATTTAAAGAACTTTTGTTACTATCAGATTTACGATAGCCATGAAAGGAACCGTGCGAAAATGAATCTCTGCTCTCTGTTTTGACTGCAACCATTTAAAAAGCAGAGTTTACAATATTCGACTGTTGCTGTTCCAACATTGTCATCAATTCGACTGATAGAAACAATCTAAACATAGGAGAAAGAAGTTGTGCATTGTTAAAAGCAAAACGTAAACATCACAGAGTGAGCAATGAATACGAAAGCGTAAACAAAATAAAATCTTTTTAGCTGACAAGTAATTGGAAAGATAAATTCGGTTGTATGCGTATTTCACAAACACGCATAAGTTGTTAATCAAGAGAAGAGACAACGAATATATATATATAATTGTAAAATTAACTAAACAATTAATTAGATTGATGAAAGAAAAAAAATAAAGAAATAAGTAAATGAAGTAATTTCAATGTTTCCTTTATATAAATGATAAAATCTTCCGATATCGGGGTCATTGAATTCACACCGAAGGAAAAGAAAGAAACTTGAAAAAGAAGGTTCTCTCGTTTGCCGCCCAAGAAGAATAACGTTCTAACGTTCCTTTATAAAAGCTGGTCTGCTTGCGAGTCGCACGGTCCACGTTCATTTCCCATTTCAAACACGTCGATACTTGCAACCGAGTTGAAGTCGATGGTAGAAAAGGGGAAAACCAACTTATGAAAGACCGTGCACGAACTAACGAGTCGCTTTCAAAAGTTTAAAGAAAGACTTCAAATACAAAGCGTCGGCTAGCAGAGTTCTTCTTCCAGAGCAGCAGCACCGACTACTTCATATCGACCGTATAATCGGTCTCTTTCTGTTTCTTCGTTGGTCGGTCATCGATGCCACACCTTTTCTTTCAAATTGTTTCTTCAAACACGATAAAAAGAACTTTTGCTCTGTTCGTGAAATAAATTGTCTCGTATCGTTTCGTTTTCGTTTCATGGGACAAATAGAAATGAGTCATCTGATATCATCCGTACCTAGGATATATAAATTTTATTTCCAATATTATTTCGCGTTAATCTCGTAGTTTCATCCGATAAAAAATCCTTTTATCATTTCTGTTTCAGCACACGCTTACGGGCCATTGCGGTAAGGTGATGGCGGCTAAGTTTCTTGGCGAGCCCTCAAAAGTAGTTTCGGGCAGTCACGATCGCACTCTCAAAATCTGGGATTTACGTAACAAGGCGTGTAAGTTGAATAAATCCTATACGCTATGTGTATATGTGTGTGTGTGTGTGTGTGTGTGTGTGTATTTTGTCTTTTATACTATTTCATAATAATTAATCTATTTAAAATCTATGTAAATTTCAACTACTAAATCCATCGATTTAAAACAAGTAATCCGATTTCCGTTAAACAGTTCGATACGGTACGAATAATCTTCTATTAAAGAGTTATTAATAATACGTTTTAAGGCGGAACATTTGAGATATTTCTCGACAAAGAAAATTTCATTTTCTCAAAATGAAAGAGATACGAAAAATATTATCATTTACCACGTAGTAAAGAATTTATCGGGAATTCGATAATAAATATATAAATATTATAAATAATTCGATAATTCGACTTATAGGTAAAGTTGTTTTGACTAACGTATACTACCATCTCCTATCTATTTGAATAGATGAAAATGAAATATTTTTTAAAAAATCTTATCGAGTTCAAATGTTTATAAAAAGGGCATATATAAAAAAATGACAAACAAACTACTCTAAAGGAATATTAATTAAAATGTGAAATATATAACGAGTATAAGGTTATCACATATGCACATACTATGTATATCATTTACGAACGTGGACACTTTAACGACGAAGATCGAATAAAAATCACTTCATCTTTATATTTTTGATCCAACATCGACCTTTTTTTATATATATATATATATTTTTTTTAATCCTTGTATGTTAATTAACTCGATAAGATTAATCCGCGAATATACGGATTTCTTTTTTGCGAACCGTTACGTCAAACCTTATATCTTACTCGTTTTTTTTCCTTTCTTTTTATTCCTTCCTTTACTTTATATTAAGATCTTACCGGTTTTCTTCTCGCATCTCAAAGGCGAATCTTTTTATTCGTCGTCCCTTTTTTTTAACGGGTGTATCCTCATCGCGATAAAAAAAATGAATTGACAATTTCCCACGGTGTCGTTTGAAAAGCGACGACGTCTTCTCGAACGTTTTCCCCATTCTTCGCGAAAAAAAAAAAAGAAAAAACAATGGTCGATCCCGTATTAAATTGAAAATCAATTCGCAGATAGCATCTTGTAGGATACTTTAGCGTGTAATTCTTTTTTTTCTCTCCTTTTTTCTTTTTTCCTTTATATGCAAATAAGTTCGATGATAGGGTGAATATGCTTAAAAGTTTTCCAATTAAAAACGAGGTATTAATGAAAGAAACGCGTTTATAATTCGAGATATTAAAAATATATGTACGTTATGTATTTATATTTGTAGACACGTATATACGATATATACATGTAGAGATTATTCTTCATTAGTTTCTTTCTTTCTCACGTAAAATTTGTTCTCACGGTCGCTTAATATTAAATCTTTATGGATGAAATTTAACGATTAATAGAATAAACTAAGTTCATCGTGGATAATATTCCAAAATGCAGACGCGAAAGTATCGCGACTTATCTATTTTCTCTCTGACAACACGGTACACGTAATGAAAATGAAGAGGAACGGAGTTGGCACGATCTTTCTCGCAGAAATTATTCTTTTCAACAAGTGGTTCGCGATAACGAATTACAGTAAAAAGAATTCTATCGCGTATATATATATATATTGTATATATATTTATATATGTATAAGAACTAATATTTTTCTTTCGGATGCGAGGCATACTGAGAGAGTAGATTTTATCTCGAAGAAGGAAAAAGACATTAAGGATGGGAGAAAAACACAAGTGCTGATGGCAAAAGAGAAAAGGAAATGAATTATACTATTTGTATTATCCTAGACCGAGAGTCATTGTTTTCGTGATAAAAAAAAAAAAAAAAAAAGAAAAGAAAGGAAATATAAAGATAACACGTGATAAATCAAATCAGTAGAAATAACGCAATTGAGATTTGTAAATTGACAGTGGCGGGGGAGGGGAGTATATACTAGTCAGAGAGTTCATATACTAATCTCGTTAAATGGATATCATCTATTTCGAAGAATACGTTTGGTTATATCGATTTGAGCTAAGGTAAACACGTTATTGCTGAAACTTCGATCAGCCGCGTTGAAGATTTTATTGACAAAGGATTGGTAACTGCAGGAGGACGATATCGGCAACGGACGACCGGCAAAACTACGCTTCAGAAGGATAGCCTCGGGGTTCTGATCCGAAATTACATCTGACTCGACTGCCACGTTCGCACCATCAAAGTTGCACACATCGCTAGAAATTAATTCTGTTAGCCGAGGTATCTCGAATGATCGATTATGCGTCGAATCGATTAGACTTTTCGACGATATTACGTACATTTTATAAATGACACGTTGATTTTGACGATAACAGGGATTATTAAAAATGACATATTAAAGTATGATCAAATAAATGATTGGCAGGGGGCCAGGGGCGGGGACGGGGTGAAAATAAAAAAGAGAATTGTTTACGTCAGAGAAGAATACCTGTCATGATTAATTAATGCTAAATGTTGCATTGTTACGATCGAATTGGAATAATTTCGAAGTTGAGAATCGAACGTCATTAAAACTTGTTTCAAGCGTTTCTCGTATCCCCGTCATTAATTTTTCCTGGTTTGCGCTATATGATTATAATTTTTCATTTAATTGACAATACTACCTAGGATGCAAATTGCAAACACGATATTTGTTAGTTGCAGTAGTCGTGATTATTGTGGGCAATGAGAAATATCGGCAGGAATTTGGAACATTCAGAAGTTAAAGCACCAATCACCGAAAGCTACACAGTAGCGTAAACAAATCGTTGAGAAATACAATAGATGTCAAAGAGTTACATGATTGATACGAAAACTTGTCCAGTTCCTATTATTCATAGGAATCGTAACGGTTTATTGCATGTAATTAGTTTTCATATTAAATCTCAATGAATAATTAAAAATAAACAGGTATTATCGGAGATAATCAAATTTTTGCAGTCACGATGAAATCCAATTGAATGAGAAACTCTAAGTGTTATGCCAACGAGATTTAAAAACGATTGCAAGATTTGTTCTCGACAAATAAACTCTGACAAAAATTGATCGCAACACTAATTTTATTCTCTTACTTTCCGTTATATCGTTCTGATAAAATATCTCTTCAATAATTCTTATCAATGACATCGTTGCACTCTCTACTCGACGGTCTTGCAAGTCTTGCTCGATCGATATTTCCCCTTTTCTCTCGTTCGCCATTCAAATAATACGGTTCCCTTAAAACCTTTCACTTTTAGTATCGTTTGGAAAATTTTCTGTACCCACCCAAAAGAAGTTTCAGTGGAAAAATTCACGGTACTGTTGAGAAAAACAGTGAACGTAGCACTATCGAGAGGGTGGAATAAAGGAGGAAGGAATAAAAAGAGGGACAGATAGAAAGAGAGAATGGGCGCGCGAGAAGGCGAAATAGATGGGTGGTGAGCAAGGAATGGTAGTGGTGGTGGTGGTGGTGGTGGTGGTATGGTGGTAAGGGGAGAAAGAGACAGAAGTACAAAAGTTTCGTTGAAATAAATCTCCGAACGCAAGGAACGGACAATGGGAGTGCGCCGTTGAAAGGGCGTTTAAGCGTGAATTATTGTTTAGCTTGCGAGCTTTAAGACAAAAAGGAAGCTTAAAGCGGATCGGGTCTTTTCTAACCGCTCTATTTTCAACCCTTCGACCTGTCCCGTGTAATTTGGAGAACGGCGTGGCACGCCTTCCCGGACGGAACGAACCGTGCCACGCAGAGAGGAACGAGAAGCTCGATTAATTACCGACGCCACGTACGTCGGGAAGTCTGTTCCGTCGACCACAAAATACACGACGTAGATTTACGCGTGCCTCTCTCCTACCGTGTTAGCACATCGAGTGAGAAATTCTCAGCCCTACGTTGTCTACCGTGTTTCGCAGCGCGGCATCGATATCCCTTTGATTTTAACTCAATTCTTTTCTAGAATAAGGAATAATCGAATTTTTCTTCTTTTCTTTTCTTTTTTTTTTTTCTTTTTTTTTAGAAACGACAACAACGGACAATACGTTTTGCTGGTAAGGTCTGTTGTCTCTCTTTGGAACTTAATAGATTGATTACCTTGGAAAACTGACGATAACATTTAAGAAAAAAAGTCTCCTCCTACCACTGGCAAATCCGACAGGTGTTACATTTAGAGAGCTACGACTTCTTCCCATGTGGGTATATATCGTACCTCTTCTTCTGAAAATACCGGAGACGTTTCTTACACGTTGGTAGACTACGTCTCGTGATATCTTGAGATGCCCGGGCTTAGATAGAAATTAATTTGGTCTGGTTATTTTATTCGTTTTGTCCCACCGTTTTGGTAATCCGTTTTGCACTTAACGTTTTTATTTGAAACGATCCAAGAATTAATTCATTACGGCGGAGTGATCGTCATAAGCCGCGTTTAGAATGCACATTTGTATTATTCAACACAGATCGTCGTTTTGTAACTACGTTCATAACGTAGCTCGTTGATTAATCTTTTAACGTCCATTATCGACGATTTTCTACGTCCTCCTAACATTTATCTCTCTATCGTGTTTTATCGATAATACCTTCGACGTCGTCGTTAACTCCCAATGGTTAAACTTTTACCTCTTTTTCTTGTTTAAAAAAAAGAGAAAACTAGAATCGGTGAGCAACGTAACTACGGCTATTCGGTTGTACGTTGCCGGACACTTGGAAAGAAATGTTATTACTGGGTAGAAACCAACGTCTATTACCTCGTCCCGGTATTTGTTTCAACGTTTTAACATATTTTCAAACTTTAAACTCCCAAACGCGAAGTATTATTCTCGAATGGTTCATAGACACACGTGTTAACCTAGAAATTCGAATTAGCGTCTATTTATTTTACTTATTCGAAGAAAACTAGTCGGGAATAGAGGGGACAGTGAAAAACTATACTAATCGAAAAGAGACTCGTTACCAGAGGAAAAAGAGCCTTTGATTCTTTTCCCTTAGTCGAGAATCGAGCGTGAAACACGCGAACACGAAGGAAGAAAGGAAGGTCCTCTGAGCTTGCTTTTACTTAAGCAAATTGCTCCCAGCGCTTTCTCTCTCTCTCTCTCTCTCTCTCTCTCTTTCTTTTTCTTTTTCTTTTTCTTTCTTTCTTTCTTTTCTCTTTATATTTCACTTTATTTATTTCTTTCTTATACGCGCACGCGCCCATAAACGGATATAAACTACGGGGAGATTTAATTTTTTTGAATTTCACGCGTCGCACACCTCTCGCGTGACAGAATTTATGTAAATATTTCTTGCGTGGCGCTAGCTCGATCATTAATAAACACTACCTACACACCACACACCACACCCATTACAAACGATATTACTTTGCTTAGAAATTTTTTTTTACAATACCTAATTTTTTTCCCGTAAAAATCTATGATGTCACGTCGTAAAAATAAATTAGACGAGAGGATCGATCGAACGATCGAATGAACGAACGAACGAACGAACGAACGAACGAGAGATTACATTTTATTTAGTTTGTATAACCTTACGTTACGTGTAGGTTGGGTAAATAGGTAATATCTATAAAAATCGAAATGTTTGTGTGTACGACAATCGCAATAGTGAAACCTGTGCGCGGAGTAGATGCCATGAGAAAACGACGGAGGCGTCGCAAGAAGGTCGCTTGTAAGCGGAAAAGCCGTAATTTATCCGGTTTGCAGTCTTGATGTTGGTCGTTTCCGTGCACCATTCGCGATTTCCAAGAGTTTTACGGAAACGAGGCGACGCGAATGTCATTTCCCGACGTAAATTAAGTTTGAAATCCTGCTTATTTCACCACGGGGATCGATGAAAACGACTACCGAAAGAGATTCGAAAACATTACGATCAAATGATATAACGTTTTACTTTAAAAAAATGTATATATATATATAACATATATACATTTTAATAATTAAACTATATAACTATAAATATTAACCGCATTATATTATATTATTTAACGAAAACGTTTGTAGGTATATCTTATTTCAATATATTTTCTTTTTACTATGAATCTAATGAAATCTATTGGAAAATAACATCTGTCTGTTCACGTACGAATTGGTTTACTTTCAAAGGTACGGAAACTAAATTTACTGGCTCGAGTTGCAATGATCTTGTGACGTCGGACGGTGCCGGTTCAACGATAATCAGTGGTCATTTCGATCAAAGGATAAGATTTTGGGACACCAGAGCGGAATCGTCATCAAACGACATTATTCTCGAAGGAAAGGTTACGTCATTGGATTTATCTCGCGGTAAGTAGAATCATTTTCCATTGAAAAGGTTTCTTCTACTACCTCGGTCAAAATTGCAGTTTCAAATGACCGACTAGCTGGCTATTCGCGAGAGGATTTGAACCATAGCGATATTCAATGACAATCAATATCCCGTCGAAACAAAATGGTATTTCGCGAAGGATCAGATTTTTCGGCAGTGTGTGTGTGCGCATGCGTGTGTGTGTGGGTGTGTGTGGGACGCGTTATAACAGGACGAACGTGCACACAGAAATATCACCTCGCTTTTCGACGGTATCCCAAAGCGCACCGATTTTAACTGGGAATTCGCTGCGTTGATTGAAGAGCTCTTTCGAGAGACATATATTGTCCTCCCGCATTTCATTAATCTCAGTAATACGAGGATAGAAGCCGAATGAAACTGTATTGCAACGACTCTAAAATTCTGCTCGATTACATCGTATCGCTCTAATGCTTTTCCTTTATCATTCGTCGTAATACATTATGTATACTACCATTAAAGTACAATATTCCACTCGTATATAGAGGAATACACTCGACGAAACGTTTCCAAACGCAACTGCCGCAGATTTATACGTCGTAAAATGAGATTACACGGAATGTCCCTTTCGAATCGCCTGCGGATCGTCTTCAGTCTTATGTCGGGTATATATTTGAACTAGCCTCCTTGACTTCTTCGAATTTATAATTAATAAATCGCGACTTCCCGTAGATTCGATTATCCGTTTCATGAATGAATATAAAATTAATCGTATGCTTATTTCTTTTTCTTCTTTTTTTTCTTTTTAGATACGAATTATCTTCTTAGCTGCGTACGAGATGACACCGTTAAGCTGATAGATTTACGAATGAAGAAAATTATTGGATCGTTTAGGTGAGTCCAATCGAGAGTAAGCGATTAAATGATCAATTATCAATTACCTGTGTTAAAAATATTCAATTGAAAGAAAAATTGACGTCTTTTATTGTATCAAATATAGTGCTGACGGCTTCAAAGTTGGTTTCGATTGGACACGGGCAGCTTTCAGTCACGATGGTCAATACATCGCTGCTGGTTCTTCCGACGGATCCGTTTTTGTTTGGTCTGTAGCGACGCATATGGTTGAAAATGTGCTAAAAAATCACGCGTAAGTATGCCTTTTTTTATCGAGTCTCCCCATGGATTATCGATTTCACGTCCCAACCACGAATGCCTCGAACGGATAAAAGTGTGGAGCTCTTTTTAGTATCGATCGGAACATGCGTTTGCGATATTAAGCTCCCTACCGTTATAAAACTCACGTATGAAAGAGATTGTTAAAGTTTATACGCTATTTTACAGCCTATTTCGGTGGCGGCGGCGGCAATGGAAAGGCTTATTAAAATCTAGAATTTCGGTTACGACATTTTGTGCCAAAACCAATGTGTTATACTACTCTATAATATGGATTATTGGAAATGTTGCACAGTCATTTTACGATTAAGATTTTCTAAACCATCAAATTATCCATTATTATATTTTATTATCGTCTATATATATCGTACCAACGTATACCATGGATTTTGTCAAATTTAACGAAATCAAAAGAAACGCGTTCTATGGAATGAAAAACCAATCGTTGTTTCGAGATACGTATTCCTTAAGTGACAAATCGTAACGCGGCAAATCTCGGAAATTCGTTGAAAGCTACTTCGGAAATGGGGATCGCGATTCTAATAACTCCGTACTGATTTATGACTCGAGTAAAAAGTACATAAAACCGAGGAAAATAATATTCCACGAAAGACGAATCGCATGAATCACTGCCGTACGTTACATCGGGTAGAAGATAGATCAGACGTTTCTTAGGACGTGGACCATCTGTCAGGGACATTTCTCGCAAGGAAAGACGACGTATACGTATGTATGTATATATGTATGTATGCACGTAGAGACTGGCATACATTGCTATGTATAGGTATGCTTTGAAGCATCACCAAAATACTTGAATGTTCTGCTTCGACGTGGATTTTCAGAAATACACGCGACCTCCTTCCGTAAGTCAATAATAATTTATGAAAAATTAAGTCTTATCTCTTAGAAACGAGCAAAGTCAAAACACAAATGAGAAAGAGAGAGAAAGAGAGAGAGAGAGAAAATATCAACGAAATAGAACATCCCTCGTAATTTCCTCCTTTGAGTTGATACGACAGAAGTAGCACACGAGTTCACATGTCTTTCAAAAACATTCGATTAATGACATAATATGACCTTACATCCACTTTAACATTTCCTCTCGATGTAACGTTTCTATCATCTTCTTCTACATCTTCTTCTTCTTCCTCTTCTTCTTTTTGTTTTGCATCCATAATATCTATCTCTCTCATTCTTTCTTCCTTTTGCTTCCTCATTCTCCCACAAAGGGCTTTGATCATCTAACCTGATGCGAATTCAACGTTGGTTGCCCTTACGCGAACGGACTAAAACGCTCGTAATTCTAGCAGGCACCTTCGAGTGCTGTGCATACCCACCTGACACGAAAAGTTTCGAAGTACTTCGAGGCTTCGTCGTTTCGTTACACGTACTATGTACACACACACACACACACACATATGTATATATACGCATAAAACACACACATGTATATATATATACGTTAAGGAGAAGGAGGAATAGCACGCGGGACGGGCACGGGCTAAGAAAATATTTCGACGTCGTGCGTTTTCCACTCAACTTTCGCACAACGTGTATCATCCTTTACATACTTTTATACTACGTACATTGAATGTACTGTCTCTATATCCTGAAATGACTTCGCTTTATCACAAATTTATGCGTTAGTCGAGATACCCAAAAATTCCGTGCCGCTGAGAATAAAGTTGGTTCATCGCTATTGAAAATATCATTCCGTATGAACGATTACTGTCAGTTTTGAACGCGTTGCATTTTAATTATAAAAATAGAAATAGAGAGAAAGGCAAAGATAGATTGGAGAAATAGGAAATAGATTCTTAAAAAAAGAAAAATTATGCACTTTTAATTTCTTCGAATAAAGTATCTAATACGCGCTTTTGTGTGTGTGTATATATGTGTATATGTGAAAGGAAAGTAAGAAAAGTACAATTTTCCGATCAATAGTAAACGTCTGCTAATCTTTTCAAATTTTATATATCTTAACTTTATAAAGTTTTATAGAGTAAAAAGAAAAGTTTTTGTCCAACGATGCTCGATGCTCTCATAAATTTCAGGTTCCTTATCGTAAAGTAGAGTAGTCCCTTCCCTACAAGAAAAAAAAACAAGAAAAAAAAAGAAAAATAAGATAGAAAGAAAAAGATTGGTTGCACGATTGGTACTCCTATGGTTTGGTTGCAAACGTTCTCTTTCAGTTTCGTTCTCTCGTCCGTCGTCGATCTCTTATGTTAGTCCGTTCTTCGTCATCGACCTCCTCGAGTTTTCCCAAGGACGAAGAAGAAGAAGAAGAACATCACATCACATCACATCCCATCACATCGCATCGCATCGCATCACATCACGGATAAAGAAGGAAAGAGATAGATAGATAGAGAGATAGAAAGAAGGCTAGAGGCCGGCGTGCGGCTAAGTACCGGTCGTATCGAAAAATGGCTTAAGTACTAGTCACGTATACGCGTTCTCGTCGTTGTCCGCGCGAGCGCGTTTCACTGTTATTACTTTCACCCCGCTCGGTTAGAGAGCTTCAACCATAGAAAAGGGAAAGAGAGAGAGAGAGAGAGAGAGAGAGAGAGAGAGAGAGAGAGAGAGAGAGTAGTCCAGGTCGTCCTGGTTGTATCTTTCGCGCGATGTGGATCGTATAATTCGCATGTTGCTCGCACACCGCGTACGAGGAGCGCGCGTTCAGGAATCCTCGCGACTAACTTAATAAGCCCCTCGCCTTAATCCCCCATTGCTTTATTTTCCTTACTTTTCTCTCTTTCTCTTTCTCTCTCTCTCTCTGTCCGACATGGTCTTTGCTACGTTTATTTTCTTCCCTTTTCTTTTTTTCTCGTTCTTTTTTTTTAACCTTAACATTAGATCTCGCGCGTCGTTCTGTTCCGAACACAGCGAACGAACGAAACGAACGCCTCGCTTAATACGTGATCATCGTATCAAACGTTACTCCTACAACGTGACGGAAATTAATCTTTATTAGATAGAAATGATACTACCAAAGAATGTCGTTTCCCTTTCTAACGATACTTTCTCTTTCAATTTGTGTTTTCTGGAACGTACGAGTAATAGGACGACGATTATGATCATCCCCCTGCTGTTCAACTTATCGTTCAACTAGAATACGAAACACTAATTTCGATTTTTGTCGATGCATTAAAATCACACCGAACGAACGAATAGACCACATCGATCTCTCTTTTTTTTATTGATACCCCATCCCCCCACCGCGACGATCCTTTTCTTTTTGTTTCTTTTTTTTTTCATTTATAGCAAGCACATTTCGCTCGCACCGTTCTATAATTCATTTTGAGTTATGTCACTGTTATTTTCTAACCCCCACCCCCACCCCCTCCGTCGAACCCCCCTCCTATTACCTACGCGATATCTGTCGTGGTTTAAAATGCGAATTCCAGACGTTCCATTTGAATTTTGCAGTCGGGCCAACGAAGCACCACAAGCAACAGCAGCACCAGCACCATCAACAACACCGGCAACAGCACCCCTGGTATCTCCTACCCCTCCCCTTTCCACCAACACCTCTTTCTCGATAAATTTATCGAACTGTGCGTCCATACGCGTTCTTTCGTCTATCCGTTGCATCGAGCTTTGAGCGATTACCTGCCGCGGAAATTATTGCGGAAATAACGCCTTCCGATTTTCCCGCGGCTGGCCCGAGGGGTTTTTAAAATCGTCGTCGGTAGATTTGCTCGCACGGTCTTCCTTGGAATATAAGTTTTACGCATTTAGATCGCGGATTTAAATCGCATTAAGCGGTCAATCGACTTAACGGAATTAACTCATCGGCATCGGCCGTGGCTGAGAAAAATCTCAGGAAACCGGTCGTAGGCCGTGTGCTTGCCAAGGAGATCGTAGATACGCGATCGTAGTTCGATACCATTCGATGAATAATCCCTGGAATTACGGAGCACGCGCACGTTAAATGTAAATAGTATCATTAAGTGATTTGCTTCGGCTTTTATTATAGCACTACCAAAGTGGCTTACGATGTACGCGTACGACACATCTAGAACGTTTCTCTATGACTTCCGATCTTTTTCTAAATTTTATCTTACATTCCTCGATTATTTCTCGGTACTTCGTAGATTTTTTTTTCTTTTTTTTTTCCTTTTTTTCTATTTTTTTCTTTCAAATGTTTATATGAGAATATCGTTCGAAACGAGCTTGAGTATTAAGGAAAGTAAAAAAGAAGGAAAAAGAAAGAAGAAAAAAAAAAATAAATATCGCGCAAAAGCGAACGTTCAATATCCTTCCTGTTCTCTCCTACCGAGGGAAGAAATTAAAATCGATTTTACGTCGATCAAAAGTCATTCGTTCGTTCGTTCGTTCGTTCGTTCGCTCATTCGTTCGTTCGTTTGTTCCGCAAGCATGCGTACGAAACACGCGTGTTTCGACCGATTCGGTATTTAATAAAATAACATCCGCCGTCCTACTCCTACCCCTACCCCTAACCCTGCCCCCTCTACTCCCCCCTCTTCGATACGTTGAAAATGTTTAACGATTTTACGCGGCCGGTAAAACAAAATGGATTTGTATCGGATTTAAAGGTATTCCTCGTTGTTAGAGAATTTCAAACGTCGCAGCAATGGTAGGTGTACATACGTACGTACGTACACCACGTACTCTCGCGATATTCGTTTTAATGAATCGCCACGGTATTTTGGCACGATTTCCCTTCACTGACCTTACTTGAACTCCGAAATCCGCAATTGTTATTGGCCGATAAGCTAGCGCGAACGTTTGCGCTCTAATTTGCAATCAAGCGGCAGCAGTATCCGGGCACCAGCGGGAATAGGTACGCGCGTCGGAAGGCGCGGAATTTACTGCACGATCCTGACAAAGATCAGGACGCCTCGAATAAATAGCAACAGAGGAGTCGACCGATTAAACCTTCCTATGCGTAATTAGTTTAAAGTGAAAGAAGGAAGGAAGGAAGGAAGGGTAGTGGTTGTGGTTGCTTCGCGCCACTAGACTAAGTCTAGATATATCCTATTATTCCATTCCACGGCAATTATCTCCTATTTCAAAAAGTTGAATTAATCTTCTACGATTAATTGAATAAAACGATACGAAATAAGACAAATCGGATGATAGAGAAAATATAATACTATGGGTTGTTTTTCCCGAGGCGTGGTTAGACCGCTTGATTTGTGCACGAATGCCATAAATATATAAACGCGTAGTGGTTGGGCAGGGGGGAGGAGGGGCTGGGGGGAGAGAGTCGTTTGTATAAACGCGAATTGCACCATCCTCTATCGTTGCTAACGGACAAGTAACAGCTCTCCTCGTAAAGATTACTATGCCATATTTCAGTCGCGCGCGCGCGCGCGCACGCATTTACGATTTTTCTTAACTATTTTACGAGTGGAATACCTATTTCCTAGCCCCCTCCCTTTGTCCCCATTTAGCGTTGCCACCCTTAGCGAGCTTGCTTTTTCTTAGAATTCACTACAATTAATATATTTCATGCGTGTGTAACTTCTTGCCTTGCGTGTCTTCTTACGCTTTCTCGTGTTAAACTTTGCAATGTCGAGGAAGGAAAAAGAAAAGAAAAGAAAAGAAACAATGAAAAAAGTTCGGGGCGAAATTCGAGCACTCTATGAATAAACATTAAAACCCTTCCCCTCCTCACCCCCCCCACCCCCACGACGAATCCTCGAACGAAACGAGGGAAAAGATATCTCGAAGCTCATCGACGCTTACCTACTCTAAACGATTTTCTGTTAGTATCCCAAAGCGATACTAACGGATCGTTCTGGTAGGAATCGAGACACCAGTTTGTTTTCACGTATATCGTATCCTTGGAAGAGAGTACTATCCTTCTTTAGTCTTCTCTTTCTTCTCCATTTAAAAGCATTCGCTTTCCGTCTCTTTCTTTTTCTCAACGGTGGTTCGACATTTAAATGTAACTCACCTTCTGCTCTCGTGCAGTAATGAAAATTCAACGTCGTCCTCGTCCTCGTCCTCGTCCTCCTTCTTCTTCTCGTCGTCGTTGTCGTCGTCCCGAGAGGAAAACAAGTGGCACCGGAGACGGAAGTAAACACCGTCAAGCAAAAGGAATTAGATTATTCCTCTTACTCTTTCTTAGTCTATACAGGATCTTTCAGGAAGCTTCGATGAAGCTTCCTTCCATCCAATGCTTTTACGTAACCGCCGTTCAAGACCGACGCTAACTTTTACGACGAACGCCTATCTCGGACGGTTATCTCTATCCAACCGTCGAACTAATTACGAAGAAATTAGTAGACGTTCAAGATGGATTCTAATTTATTTTATGTTTCTTGCGAGTCCGTTGATGCTTAAGTCGCCTCCCAAGACGCAAAGAAATTTCCTATCTTCCTCTCTCTCTCTCTCTCTCTCTCTCCCTCTCTCTCTGTTTCTGTTTGAAGTTAACTGGAGCAACGATCGAAAGATGGGTTATAATCAGAGCTCACCATACACTCGAGTAGACTTCGTCCATCTTCCTAGAAGCTTCTAGTTCTTGTAGCAACCTGTATAAGGATAAGTACGAGCCTACTCAAGACACAGGAAAGCAATCTCCTTAGCATCATCCCCTTCTCTCGTTTTTCTCTTGTTCGGCTTCGCGATGAGGATCTAGCCGATTTCATTGTCGCTCCACGCTTAACGAACCGTCCAAAGAGAAAAGTAGACTAGAACTGAAATGAGAGAGAGAGAGAGAGAGAGAGAGAGAGAGAGAAGAAAGTAGACAAGGTGAAAAGGAGATCAATTGCCTGGTGACACTGCTTCCAACTTAACTCGATTTCGTCCCAGGACAATGATCGGCTGGTCCTGCACGATATTATGTCATTTATCTTCGTCGTGTCTTCGAAGGGTCGCACCGTGCCGAGCTCTTTATCTGTTTTTCCCATTCTCCTTCCGTTTGGCCTAACTTTAGCTTGCTTGCCATCGGTTCCTCTCTCGTGCCAGGAGTCACGGCTTGGTACGGATATATAACCGTTGACTACTTCGTTGTCCTCGATCCGTACCACCACCACCACCACCACCCACCCAATCACCTTCCCCCATTTATCCCTAACCATCCGTTTTCTCTCTCTCTTTCTCTCTCTCCTCCGTTGCATTTCACAACCAATGGGCACTCCCTGATAAAAGCTTTCGATCAAATCTGACGTATGGATTTTTCGTCCGCTTCTCTTGGAGATTCTCTTCTCATCGTTCGATCTCTTTACTCATTTTCCATCCTCCTTCCTCCTACTTCTCCTTTTTCCTTTTATTCGAAAGTAATAATTTTCACAGAAGATCTATGTGTTATGTGGTATAATCGAAACGATTCTATGAACGACATTTCAATCAAACCTTATACTATATATATTCAATCTTTATGAATCTATATAACTTGATATTCTTGCTTACATACGAGAAATGATAGTCGTATATCCAATCTCATGATCCGACGATTGGTTGCAACATTCAACGTTACTCTTGTACCTCGTCCGGTCTACGGGACGTTGAAAACAGGATTTCAATCTTTATCGAGAATTGTCAGAAAATCTAATATAATTACCAGATCGTAGATAAGAGAGAGAGAGAGAGAGAAAAAGAGAGAGCGTGAATAAAAATATTACCCGGAATATGAAGATTGAAAAGAAATCAACGCGGACTCTACGACGTTCATCCAGTCAAGTCTTTATTAATTCATTTCTTGTCATCGCTTTCGTTAATAGTAGCATAATTGCAAAACGTATTACATCCTGGCGAAGATGCATAGAATACAAGCGTTGAGACATACAAGAAATTCCAATAAAACGGGACGTTAGGAGAGAAATGACAGACATGTGTCATCGTCTACGTCCGACTATTATACAATCAACGACATCCTCCTCTCCCTCCTTATCCTCATCCTCCTTCTCGACGTTGCCGACAACATTTCTCCTATCTTCCAAGAAATTTACTTACATTAATCCTTAATAGTATCAACGTGTCCACCCGTGACGACGTGTCCGTTGCTTGGTACGAGATCGTTGTGTCCACACGAGCGTACACTTCTCTTTCAAGGTACACACGCTTTCGTTTGAAGAATATAGACGCCATTAAAATGACACAACGCGTTTTCAACGTTAGAAAACTTTCGACTAAAGGAAGACGTCTGGGAGGGGGGGGGCCTGAGGAAAGAATCACTTCAACCCTCTCCTACCGATAAACCCGATCGATTCTTCTTCTTCTTCTTTTTCTTCTTCTTCGTCGTCATGGCGACTTATATATTCCAGATAGAAAATAAATTTTTCAAACGTGGACACCGATGATCGGTAGAATCTTTATATTTTTTAGAAGATAAAGCGGGCCGTGCAATACGTGCCGCGAACTCGACGTATAGCTACCCATCCCGTTTTGTAAATCCTCTACTCCTAATGGGAAAATGATAAAGACGAACGAGCCATCGATTCCCCCCTCCTCCTCCCCCGTCTCCCCAGCCCCAGCCCCTTTTCCATCCTTTTAATCCTCCTTTTTCCCTCCTAACTCTTTTGTTATTTCGTTCGTTTCTACTCGCGGCAAATTGGATTAGCTAGCTGCAGCAGTGATCGTTCGTACGAGCACGAGTTTGATGATTTATTACGATAAAAGTCGAGAAGAGATACTTTGCCATCGTTTTCCATCGATCTTGTAAATAAATAATATATAGGAGGAGCTACTTCTATGTATATATTCAAGGGGCCTTGAAGTGGCCCTCGAACGGGTGTTCAATGCGTCGACGAGATAAGAGATCAACGAGGAATTCGACAGGTCGACGTTTCTAGAACGATATCTCCGCGAACTGTCGGTCAAAAGGGAACTTCGTTTGAAATAGTGAAAGTGAAGTTGGATGGAAGATGGGTAGAATAACTCGCCGCGTCAGTGGTATCACTAACTTTCGACGTTGCACGGAGAAGGTAGTAGATAGCCTTACCTATGTAGCAAAGTAAAAGCGAGAGTTATAGTGAATGAGAGAGAAACAGGAGAGATAGATATTACGCTCGTATCACGTGTTGGAAGAACTTGTACGGTGATTCCCTGTAAACGTGTTTTTTTTATTTAATTTTTCATTTAATTTTTTCCCGAATATACATGGCATTTCTCGAACGGAAATACTTGTACCGAGATAGAAGAAAAAAGAAAAGAAAAGAAAAGAAAAGGATTACCCGTTGATACAACTCTACGTTTACTAAACTCCATTCAAAAATCAATCGCGTGTTCGATCGTGTAGATCAAAAGTAATAGCAGACTTTTTTTCGCTTCTGTAATATCGCATGGAAGAACGCAAACAATGATCTTGGCTGTATAGCTATACGATATTATCCTCCCATAGAAAGAGAGAGAGAGAGAGATTGTATAACTATATAACTCTTCTTCCACGCGTAAAGCCATTATACGTGTAAAACTTTTTCGATAGTCAACCGGCACGTTCTCGCGATCATTCGTGCCACGCAACCTCGCCATTTCTAACTTCTTACTTACTTTAACGAAGACTTCTTAGCCATTTTTTCCCTCCTCTTCCTCCTCTTCTTCCTCCTCCTTCTTCTTCTTCTTCTTGCTATTCGATTATTACGATGATTTTTTGTTCAAAGTTATTTTTAAATTGAAATATTCGACGATGATTTCGTGATAGCGAATAATTTGATTTTTCCTCTATAAGAAATAAGACAAATAAAAGGAAAAAATATCTGACCGTAAAAGTAAATCAAATTTTTGTTTTTTTTTAAATAATTTAAATCGAAACATTTTTTGTACGTTCAAGTTGTTCGAATCGATATCTCTCCTCGTGGCAGAGTACGACGTTCCGCATCATTTGCCGTGAGAATGACGTCGATCTAATCATCATCGTTCGTATTGTCGTTTCATCTTTCTCTTTCTCTCTCTCTCTCTCTCTCTGTGAATGCAACAACGCGTTCGCGAAAGGCAGCTTTATCTTTCTCCAGTGTGTTCGCGTCCTTCTGTCGCGTTATAGAAACGACACGATATACGTCAATGAGCGTCCCATTAGGCGCCACTATTCGTCGTACACAACATGCATTCGAATGCATTTCGCTCGCAGCTACGAGGGAAAAAAGAAAGAGAAAGAGAGAAAGAGAGAGAGAGAGAGAGAGGAATAGGAAGAGAAATGGAGATCGATAAGCAGAAATCCACGATTGTCAACGCTATTCGAGGATATTCGCGTGATCGGTGGTCGTCTTTCGTAAGAAAGATCACTTGGACGTCTCGTTTCCGTGACACATCCATGGACGCGTTGAAACGACGACTTGCTGACCGGTTACTTCTCTCTTATCTATCTTTCCCTCTCTCTCTCTCTCTCTTTCTCTTGGTATTTCTTCTGAGATAGGGAATAGAACGATAGGCTTTGTGGTAAGAGACGCTGACGAATAGACACACGCGATTGGACACGGGAATATTTGAATCCGAACGGACAGGTGGTGGTGATGATGGTGATGGTGATGGTGATGATGATGGTGGGATACTTACTCGTTCTGCCATATGAACGATTAATCGGTTTCCGGTTGAAAATGTCGGAAAGTAGTTAGCAGGGTATGATCGATGATTTCCGCCGTGGGAGAGATAGTATAACTAAACGTTCGTGATCCAATTTCGATTTAGAAATCCTCGAACATAATCGGAGCTAGCGATGGTGGATAATTTAGAAATTCATTCGTTCGAACTTTTAGGATGACTAACGATCGATTCGAGTAAACGATTCTTACCCCCGCCCCAACGACACGTGGTTCTCCCTATCTTATGGCAATTTATTTTCTCTCGCGTGAAACGGCTGGTTAAGCTTCTTTCTACCACAACAAAATCATTACGGTAGTGTGTCTTGTACATTGCTACCGATTATGTTCCGCATTACTTATGTACCTTAAGACTTCCCTTCCATTCCACCGCCACCTTCTCCTCTTCCTTCTCCTTCTCCTTTTCCTCCTCCTCCTCCTCCTCCTCCTCCTTCTCGTTTCTCGAGTTCGTCGATTTATCGCCGAGACGCGACAACCGTGTCGAACGTGTCAACAGGTGGCACTCATCATTCCTCCTAACCATATCGCCGCGTAGGATGTGCTACCGACCATGATAAAGAATACATTAACTGGAAATGTAGGTGTCGTTGTGCAGCTCCGTTCTTTCAGGACAGACACCTCCTCTCCTCTCCCCCCCCCCTCATATCTCACCCTTCAAATGTTTCAATTCGAATCTCTTTGATATCCTATACGATAAAAATTATTCGATAAGAGTATCACAAACTATCTAGAAGAGTTGTTGTTATCCGCGTAATAAAGTGATCTCTACATAATTTCATATTTATTTTCATATCTACATCTACTATTATATTATAATAACGATACAAATGTGTAATATTTCCGCTTAGGTATTTGAATAAAAATTATTAAGGGGGAAAAAAGCACGTGTTGTCCTACCGTGACAAACCGTGAAGAATAATCTTTTTAATTATCCTTTGTAGATTGTAGCGAGTAAACGCGAAACTTGCTTTCTCCCAGATCTCAATCTTATTTTTCTCGCGATGAAAGAGAAAACCGTAACAGTACTTATCCCATCTTTTCCATCCTTTAAGTGCTCCATCCGCAAACCCTCCCTGTCTCTTTCTCTCTTTCTCTTATGGTATCCTTCCTCTTCTTCTTCCGTTCTCATCATCCCTTCTTCGTTCTTTGCAATACTCACGCTTCGCATAATCCATAGCTCCTGGCTAAGATCTAAAATCCCTCGTCGTTCTTTCTCACTCTTTATCTACCTCTTCTTTCTGTTCTGTTCTATTCTGTTCTGTTCTATTCTATTCTATTTCGTTCTGTTCCGCTTATAACGACGAGGCTCCGCTCTTTTTCCTATCCTTTTCCTCCCCTTCTCTTACCCCTCCCCCACGTTTTTCCCGTTTTCTCTTCTACCTGCTTGACAAGGTTTCAACCCCTCCCCTCCCCTCTCCCCGCCCCCGCAACCCGCGTTGCCGTTTATACGTTAACTCCGTCATTTGCAAGAACGACAGACGACGAAAATGCTTTCACGTAGCGCATTTCAAAGGCACGCGTATTCCATCCTCCTCCTCCTCCACTTCTCCTCTCCTCCCCTTGGCCCCTCTCAACCCCACCCCCCTCCCCTTTCTTTACCCTTCTTCTCTATGTTGCTTCTCTTTGCTTCTCGGTCTACTCTTATCCTCTTTTACTTTTCCGTACGGTGACTGTTGGTAAGGGGAGTGGAAAAAGAAAAAAATATCCCCGTGAAAAGTCGAGTGACAGAGAGAGAGAGACAGAGAAAGAGAAGAAGAAGTAGAAGAGGAAAAATAAAGAAAAATAAAAATAAAAAAGAAAAAGGAAAAAAAAACAAAGTTAGAAGAAAAGAAAGTAGAGAAAACGTCGTTCTGGAAAGCTTATTTCCACGCTACTTCGGTAAGAACGGATAGTTCTCCTTTATCACGTTGGCAATATACATCACATAGGTAGGTACTACTCGCAAAAGGTATCCCTTCCTCTAAGAGAAACAGGCATCCCTCCCGTCGCTTCGAGAAATATCGTCGACGAGTAGGATGCCGGTGACCGAGGTCGCCGTACTCACGACGGGTGGTGTTCGTCGCGACGACGACGACAACGACGACGACGAGTACGAGCTTTCATAGAGCTTTTTCTTTCGGTTTTCCTACTTTTTATTTACCCTCTTTGTGTGTGTGTGTGTGTGTGTGTATTTTATTCTCTCTCTTTTTCGTCATGTACCTTGCACAGTTGCTATTTTTTCCCCTCCCCCTCCTCACTTTAACCAACATACTTACATATGTACGTACGTATATGTATTATACGTATATACATTTATTCGTATACTCGCAAAACACATATACATAGGTAGAAGTACTTTGGTTCGACCATTCGAATCGTATGTCTCATTTTTATCCCAAACCTTGTTTTTTTTTTAGAACCTACAAAGTACCCCCGAATTTTGGTTGGACGCTCTGCGGCGTATCATCCTGTGCCGCCCTTTTCCTTTTTTTTTTACGAGAGAAATATTTTGAAGGCTTAGGTTAACTTCCTCTTTTTGTTCGTCCGTCTGATCGTTCGAAAAACTCTGGTTAAAAGGGCTTCCTCCTCCCTTTCCTTCCCTTCCTTTCCCATCCCTCGTTTTTCTTCCCTTTATTTCTCTTTGTTTATTCGTACATCTCTTTCTCTCTCTCTCTCTCTCTCTCTCCCTTTCCCTCACGCACGCGCTTTTTCCGTTTGTTCCGCTCGCGGTCTCGGCGTGGTTTCGAAAATTTTCCAAATACCCCTACCCCCTCGGCCCCGTCCACATGACCCTTTTACGATTCCGCGCGTCCTACAAATCACCTACGGGAATTCCCGCTTTATAGGCGTTTTGCACCGTACCAGCAACAGCAATGCTGTTTGCACCGAAATTGCGCTGCAATGTGTTGTTTTTTCTCTCTCTCTCTCTCTTTTTTCTTTTTTCTCTTTTTTGTATTCCCCCCCCCCCAATCGCGCGTTGATTCTTCGATGAAACGGTTCCACCTCTCTTCTCTCTCTCTTTCTCTCTCTCTTTCTCTCTCTCTTTCGAGCAAGCACCAATACATCCGATAATGACCGTTTCAAATTTGCATTTAATTTTCCATCGTTCGCTCGTTTCATCTCCAAGTTATGCTCTCGTTACATTCTATTCTATCATAGATGTAAAACCACAAAAAATTTCGTATTATTTCGATTTTTTGTTTTTTTTTTTCGTTTTTTTTTTTTTAACGCCACAATTTTCTCGCGTAATTTGTAATTATAAGTTCACCGTTCTATTTGAAAATATACGAACGGCATAATGATTTTTATAAACTAATAAAGTTTCGATCCATCGAATGTGGAAACAATGAAAATGAGCTTCCTAATTGAATTAAAATTATAATTGGTAAAACGCGTGTGTACACTTGTATTTTAATAAAGCATATCAGGTAGGACAACATTGTCGTAAAAGAAAAAAAAAATACAAACAAAAAATTATTTACCGAACGCATGATTCGAACGAAAGTGCATTTGTATTTTAGGGTTGGGGGAGGGGGAGTTGGTAGGAAATATGTTTTTTAAAATAGCAACGCGTTAATAAACAGAATCATCGTATACGCGTGCCCTACGCGTAACACGTTTACACGTCATATAAATTTATTTATGCGAATCGGACTATTAGTTAAATCCTCTTGTCGAGATTAAATCTTTTGAACTAGTTGAAACAGAGAGAATGACGTTATACGAAGATATATAATAAAATTAAAGCAAATAATTTATCGTGGGGGATTGCAATGCGGTATTATTCCATCAATCAATAATTATTTGAATAGCGTTAGATATAGAAATAAATGAGCTCGTTGTAACGCGTCCATCCGTTGTTGGAGAAATGGAGAAAGAGAATGAGAAAAAGACAGATAGATAGACAGACAGACAGACAGGCAGGCAGACAAGAGAAAGAAAGAGAGAGAGAGAGAGAAAGAAAGAAAGAGAAATACTATCTTTTGTAACAGTTAGTCGGTGCCACAGCAATTCGTCCGATCCATTATGGCCTGAAAACACAATCTCCGTCCATAATTACCCTCGAATTACATTCGCCTCGGCGAAATCGGTTAATGTCACCCTTGGCGGATGACGTTGCACGTAGGCTAATTCTTTACGCTCCATTCGCACACGTAATAACGTTTCTAACGGTACCATAGCGCGAGTTTCAGTTTATTCTCTAAAACATTGTCGTAGTAGTGTCTTTCCGTTCCAAATTTACTTTCCACGTCGTAGCGTACGTAAACCTTTCCCGCAAAGATTCTCTTTTTGCGGTAAACAAGCGGGGGGTGGGGGTGGGGTGGGAAGAGTTAAGAGGGGGAAACAAAGAAAAGGGAAGGAGAAAAGCTTTCTTTATTGAACTACTACTACAATCACAATTCATAGTAATTTATTAAACTTAAACGCCTTTTAATTGGTTTCATAATTTCTTCTACTTTTTTTTTGTTTTTCACATTTTTTTCTCTCTCAAACGAAGATCTTTTTTGAACCAAACCTACTTGGAGAGCTTATACACATTTACGATTGAATTACTTTACAAGCAAATTTTATAATTGGCCTGTTTTTTTTTCAATTATACGCGTTAATGTCGTCGTCGTTTCGTTAATACGATCAAAAAATATCGCGAGATCTCCGTGTATTTTGATCCTAACAAAGAAGTACGAGAAACGTTTTTGTGTTTTTTTTTTTCTTTTTAAATATATTCGGCCCTTTTTTTCCGTCACCAAACGAGTACAGCACGTTGTAACGTGTTATTATTTTTGTTTTTGTTTTTGAACGTTTTTCGAGTAATGAAAATTGAAGAGGAAGATAAAATTTGATTGTTTTAATGACGAGAATAACGAGAAAATCCAGGTATACGTTATAAACTATTACCAAATGTCGAGCTCACGCTTTTATCCGTTAGTCTTCAACGTCGTCGTCGTACAACAACATATCTCTCTCTCTCTCTCTCTCTCTCTCTCTCTCTCTCTCTCTCTCTCTCTCTCTCTATCTCTCTTTTCTATGCGACCGGATATGCGGAAGCTTGCTTCTGTTCCGCGTTTGGAACTGTGCTTCGTTAACCCTTTGATCTCCGATGTCGAAGCACGTTTCCCATCTAATTTTTCACTTTATCCTCTGTCAGATGTAGCGTAACGTTTACTATACTTTGTCGTATCGTCGTTCATTTAAACCGTGTCTCGTTGAGTTCACTTGAAATAAATGTTTTATATAAACGAGGAGGCAAAAAATAAAACTTATGGAAAATTTATTCTAAATATATTAACGACCAAAATTAACGCGTTGTTTTTTTTTTTATTCAGCTAATAATACCGTACACGTTTGCAAAAAATAAGAAAACACACATTGCACAAATCACATTTCAAAGTAATAAATATTCGCTTTAATCTGATTTCTATTTTAAATCTTTTTTTCTTTTGGGTCAACGTTCGGAAAAAAACACAAAAAACCCATACAGGGCAACTGTGACGGCTGTCTCATGGCATCCACATGGAACTTTCCTAGCATCGGTCGACCGTTCGAAGACCGTTACAATTTGGGGCGACTACGTTTGATAGGACGAACGATTCAACTACGACAAACGATTGTTGTTTCACGGCTGACGACTAGCGTGTTTTATCCTCTTCTACTACCATTCCTCAATTACCATTCTCGCTTGGTGGAACATTTTCATGGGAAAAGAACGAAGTTAACGTCGGGCCCCACCCACCCTTATCTCAGCACCCTTTCAACATAGGGCCACCATCGAGGAAAACAACAACGACGACGACGACGACGACGACGACGACGACGACGACGACGAGGAGGAGGAGGAGGAGGAGGAGAAAGAGTTGGTGGAGGGGGGACGGGGAGGGACAAAGACGATAACAAATATAGTAATAAAAAGAAAGAGGATTTTCACGAGAAGAGGAATAATCAAAATCATTCGACAATTTTGACGTTACTTATGGTTGTAAAAGCCTTTCCCCCTTTTTTTCTTATGGGGGATAACGTTTCGGTGAGCTGTAAAGCGCCGCGGCTAATAGCCGCGAACGAATCGAGAAAAGGGCTGTAGGAACTATTGTACATAAAGTTGCACTTATTGTGTTACTCCGAGGTTGTAAAGATATCCTTTTTTAGAGGTAGGGTAAGCAACAAGAACAAGAACAACAACAACTACAATTGCGCATCGTGCTCACCACCACCATCACCAACACCAACACCACCGTCTCCTGAGAAATCCGTGAGATAATCTTGTAGTTACTATTTCGAGATTCGCGTCTGGCGTCGTTGCTTTTTTAAACAAATTTCATTTTCAATTAAATAATATTAACATTTATATATATATACATATATATATATAAAGTCAATCGTTTGTTGTTGGCAGCAAATACTACGACGATGACGACAATCTATAACTATGGATGATATTCGTTTAAAATGAAAAAAAAAAACAAAAAACATGAAAAAAGATCAAAAAATTAAAAAAAAAAACAAATAAGCCAAGCTATATTTTCCTTCCTTTGAATGAATGCGAACGTTCGTCCTGCACGACGATTAAAACGTCGATCGTCGACTTTTATATGATTCAACGCAAATATGATATTATATTAGAGACGAAAAAATTAGATGTATTTTTTAATAAATAAAAAAGCACAATATAAAATGTTAACGATATCGATATACTGATCACGTTTGATGAGCGATTTGTATGTTAACTGTAAGGAGATAAGTATCACAGTTCGCAAAGGATAATCCAACACTAATAGATCTAATGAACTACTAAATCGTTGAAAAAGATAATAACATTCATATAAGATAATTGTAAATGATGCTCATTGTTTCGTTATAAGTTGTACGAAAGATAAGTTCATTGTATTATGTTGTTATACGTTTTGGGAAATTTCTCTATTATTTGTTTCGTTTTATATTTTTACGTCACAAACGTTTATTTTTATTATTAATTATATACTTTTACGGAAAAAAAAGAAAGACTCAATATTAATATTTAATATAAGTAATATAACTTTTGATTATTATAAAAACAAAACAAAAGAAGAAGGACGAAGAATGGAATTATTACCTACATTGTTTTTTTTTTCTTTTAGTAATTTGCATTGCTCTTATAAAAAATGGCAATGTACTTTCGCACAGTCTGATATTATTTACGATTAATCCACAAAGATCTTTTTTTTTTCTCTTTCTTTCTTTATTTCTCAATATATATTAATAAATATGACATGTACGAACAAACGCGGTCTAATTTGTATATCGAACTTTTAATAGGTTTTTGATGGCGTTGTCGATTTCGTCCTTCGGTCACGATAATTCGTAGGAAGGGTTGATTTAAACAAGCGGTACCGAACTATCGCCCAATAACTTGTATGTACGTGACGAGTAGTGCAAACCGCCGATTACGCATGCAAATAGAGTATTATAATGCTGCAAACTTATTACGAAAATTCATCGAACGAGACGTCATTCTAATTTTACTGTGTTAAATTCGTAAACTACGAGCGATGTTCAAAAGCTCGTTTTAACTTAACGCATTCTTAATTTCATTTCATTTTCCGTATTATTGTTTCCTTTTAACTATAGGTTTTGTTCTTTTTTTTTTTCATTACATTTTCGGCCTAAAAATAAAAGATTTGTTAATTCGTATTTTCAGAATAGTTTCGAATTCGATGAATTTTCATAAGTAGCTTGCCATGGTCTCGCAACAGCGCGTCTCGAACCAAACCGATTGCGTCCAAACCTATTATTTCTTTTACTATATTTACTATAATATACATATATTGTACTTTGTCTTAATAGAAACACGTAACACTTA
Source organism: Polistes canadensis (assembly GCF_001313835.1). Taxonomy (NCBI): domain Eukaryota; kingdom Metazoa; phylum Arthropoda; class Insecta; order Hymenoptera; family Vespidae; genus Polistes; species Polistes canadensis. Next base: position 968,733 of record NW_014569591.1, read on the forward strand.
CACGGAGAAAACAAACGTTTGTCTTATTATTCTCTCTTATTCTATCTCTTTATTACACTCACTTTTTACATTTTATCTCGTTCCTTTTTTTTTAATAATGTATAGACATACATACAGAAATACTGACACGCCGCATAAACACACTGATTATTACGGAAATAAAAATATTGTATACATCGTGTCGGTGAGACATGTAAATATAAACGATAAGTTTCCTTCTTGTATTTTCTAAAAATTAGTATTTAATTTTATTCCTATTTGAAATTCTCCATTTATGTGTATATATAAGTACCTTTTATTTCAGAATAGTTATAATGCATTATAATTTGCAAAAACAAAATGAAAAAAAAGAAAGAATTAAACCAATCTAAAAATGTAGATTCTAATGGACTCTCCGTGGGATATCGCAGAGGTAAAAACCATGCCTAGTATGTTTCATTTTAGTTCGATCGATCTCAAAGATCTAAATCCTGTTCCTACATCGAAGAAGACGATTTCCAGGACAGAGAAATAACATCAAAGCTGGTATGTAAAAAATAAAATAATGATATAACGTGCATTAAATAACAATCGTAATAGGAATCGACGTAGAATATTCTACAATTAAAATAAACATTATCGAGCTTATGTGAGATATCCTAGTTAGTATCCTTTAACCCCCGTAACGAACTAGTCCACTCTAATCTTGTATTTCTCTGTTATCCTCCCTTGAAAACGCATATCTACCTAGCAACATACGTACGTGGAATATATCGAGAAACGGTTTACAGGAAAGGTACTTAGCAGAGAGAGAGAGAGAGAGAGAGAGAGAAAGAGAAAGAGAAAGAGAAAGAGAAGGTGTATCTGACAGAACCTAGCCAACATGGTTTCGAAAGCACTCATTAGTCAGTGAAATGCGGTCACGAAGTGACAACTCGCACATAGAATATTATACGGTCCAAGAACTTCCATCTGTGTACTCATATCGCGAAGCCCGCTAGTGAGACAGCGCGTCGTTACTCTCGCGACTGTTTGTAACTTTCGCATTATACACCCTTTGTCCGTGATTCGACAGTTTCGACAGTTTCGCAATGGAACGTTAGAATGTGCCAGACCGACCAAGCGAAAACGCTTGCAAACGACGTTAAAGTTCAATCGGACCGCCGCATCTGGGTCCACCGACAACAATTTTTCTCCCTATTTTCTATCATTTTATTCTTCACTCTTTTACCAATCTTCTTTCGATACCAATGTACGAGAATATTTTTCCTTTCTTTTATTTTCTTCTCCCAACCCTTTTCATTATTTAATCCAATCCTCCTCCTCCTCCTGTCTGCTACTTTGTTCTTTGCATCTAATTTTGTTCGCGAGCCGCAAGAAAAAGCTTGCGTCTATATACGAGAAACAAATAGAAATGGACTATTATTTTGCGTATAAATACATAGGTGCATTGTATGTAAACGTATATGCACAATCTCGTATATATATATACAGGGGAGAAAATAAATAAATAGAAGTGGTACGAGCCAACCAGAGTTACTTATCTCGTGCTCCGTATCGTGAGTTTTACCATGAAGGTCCGAGATTCGCATTGTTGATTTCATACAAACGTAGATACTATGTTATGCATATGTATACAGGTATGCGTGTATATCGTAATTTGAATTTGATAAAATTAACATTAAATATTTTCGATCCAAAAATAAAAACCAAATCTAAGCTCGTAGAAACATCGATAGGAAAAATCCACGATATTTGTGTGTTGTCGCTGAAAGTGAAAAATCTTTGGGAAAACAGAAATTCCGTTGAACAGGTAAGAAAGTGTGTTCCAGTCTAGGATGTGTTTGTCTGCAGTAGGATCCCGGCTGCTTTCACGGTCTGTCATGCAGAAAAATTGACTCGGTCCAATCGTCTTGCGGGTGAATCAAAGAGTCAAAACGTTTCCTTTAATCGCATCCTTTCCTCTCTAGCGTGCACTGTGCATAGCAGCTTTGAAGCTTCATCTGCAAGTGTAAGCTTTGTAACTCGTTTAATGAAAATTTCTGTTCGTTGCACCGTTTGTACGCACAGACGCGTTATAATCTCTGTTTCTCTCTGTTTCTCTCTGTTTCTCTCTCTCTCTCTCTCTCTCTCTCTCTAACTAATTTTACCTATGCGAAATCATCTATCTCTCTTCCTCGCGAAGAAATTAAAGGCAGCCCAACAACCATCGATTCTTCCTACTTTCCGCTCATTTCTCGTATAAACCGATCAAGTTATTCGAAGGCTTCGTAACGCAAGCATACTTTGCATCGTTGGTAAGTCTTTCCCCCCGTCCTTGCCCCCGCCCCGCATCCCCCCAACCATATTCGAGCTTTCCAAAGATCAATGAAGAAATTTCACGCGAAACTGGAACGCTGTTCCCTCGCTGAGCCTCGCGAAAGAAGGAAAAGACGAGAGAGTGGAGAGAAAGGTGAAATAATCGTCGATGATTTCCTAAACGAGATTTTGCATCGATCGGATTCGTCTACGTCCGGTCCACGTTTGTAAGTAGGTATGTAGGTACGTACCTATCAAGTTAATCTTCTAATCAGTGACTCGACTCGACTCATCATCCATCCGGTCTCTTAATTAACTCAACTCTGTCTTTGATATGCAGATGTATCCGTGATCGACAGATTTCTTCTTTGGATTATAACGAGGTCATTGCATCTATCTATCTGTCCTATTCGATTATAGAGAAAAAAAGAAAAAAAAAAAAGGAAAAAAAAAAGGATAATCGGAAACGAAGTTAAGAGGATGATGCGTCGAGTATAGATTGTCGATTTTCAAGATAGAAGACGGTTTCCTGATCATGATTATTTTTCGAACAAAGTTCACGTTTCAATTTATTATTACTCTTCCGTTACTTCTTCTTCGTACTATCGTAGATCTTAATAAGAAAAGAATGGGAAGAGGAATAAAAGAAAAAGAAAAAGAAGAAGAATAAGAAAAAAAGGGACATTATATAAGTGAACACATTCTCGAACATCGTCCGTTACTCACGATATCGAGTGGTGAAAAACATTTGATCTGCCCCAACTTCTTGATTAATGTATCTCTAACAACTAGGTGAGGCTCGACCTTAATTACCGTAATTCTCCTTGATACCTATACGTCTTCGATGGACGAGAACAGTGATTAGCGCGCTTCTTCGTGAATCACGCGTCATTTGCATCGTAACGTTCGAAAGCTTTCAAGAAGAAGGGACGACGTAGGAACGTGCTGCAACCTTCGCTAAAGTGATTCTTAATCGTAGACGACTCCGGGCTATCTTATTTATCCTGTCGTTTACTCTTTCTCTCCTTTTCTCTCATTCAAAACCCGTCGTGTGACGCATATATGAAGTAATTTATTGCACGCAACGACATTTAAATAACGATCTAAAAAATCTGAATTAGAAAAATATAAGAAGAATCAAAAGAAAGATAAAAAAAAAACGTGTTTTTCGATTATTCGAATTTCTTGAAAATATCTAAAAGTATAGTAACTTAATATATATCTGTAAAAATAATAATAAAATAATATTTTGTTCGTAGATTCGACACACCATCCTCTCGCCCACTCCCACCCCCGCCCACACCAAATAGTATCCTTTTCTTCGCGTGCCATAGTTCCCATGTGGGGATATCAATATTGAAACGTAAAAAAGATTCAATCAGTCGCGAAGTTTCAGCGCCAATCAATCACTCCCTCCTGTCTAGCCACCCATCCGTGGCCGCCACCTCTCTCTCTCTCTCTCTCTCTCTCTCTCCTTCTTCTTCTCCTCTTACTCTTCCTCTTCCTCTTCCTCTTCCTCTTCCTCCTCTTACTCCTCCTCGGCATTTCGCTTTAGGACGCGAAAGCTCTCTCGCGCGCGCAGCCCGCACTGGCGCGCCTGATCGCAACGGCGGCGCTAAAATGGCCGAGAGGGTTTTCCAAGAGGAACAGTGAAGATAGGGGTACATAGAGAGATAGGGATAGAAATAGAGAGAGAGAGAGAGAGAGAGAGGGAGAGTGAGAGAGAAGTACCAAAGCTTTGGGGGTTGCACGACGGAGTCGACGCACTGGAAGCTCTTCGTGCTTGCGGCGGGAGCCTTCAGTAGCCGCTCGGACGTCGACCGGAAAAGCTCCGGTGCGTTACGTCGTTTGTCCCCTTTTAAAACGACGTTATTCGTTATCCTAAAAAAGAAAAGAAAAGAAAAGAAAAGAAAAGAAAAGAAAAGAAAAGTCAAGGAAAAAAAGAAAAAAAAAGAAACGGGATCGTTTAATCGTCGAAAGCAAACAATTTCTTTTCCCGATTGATATTATATTATCCTTTTAAGTTTTATTTTTCTCTCCTCCCCTTCTTCGCGTTTTTCGATCGTGGCGGAATTCTGCACATTTTTATATTCTTAAAAACACACAAACGTAAAAAGTTTGTCTTCGATAAGATAGAGCAAAGAAACAATTATTTAGTTGTCGATCGATGATTAAAAAATAATAAATCAAAGTTGTAACTCTTTATCTTGATTCGAGATATTAAATAAGAAGCAAAAGGGTGACAAGTGTTATATATATATATATATATACAGTGTGATTCGAAATAACGGATGGATCGTTATACGATTGTGATATGAACGTGATATTATACGCGGAAGTGTTGTTTGAGATATGAACGATCGTCAGTGATATCCGCCAGTGTCACGGAAAGGCGCTCGCGCGTTTCTGTGTGTTGTATGTGCTATTACGACGGTGGGGTGTGGATAATTGCAATCCGAGATCTATACGCACGATGATAAGTGTCGCGAAATACCGAGCCGCGCGTCCTTCCCTTTTCGTTTCGCTGCTTTTCGTCGTGTTCGCCGGCACCGTAACCGGTAAGAAGAAATATCAGTCTCGCGCGTTAAACCGTACAAATTTCTTCGGATATATTTTACATTGATCGAATCGCGTTAGATCACGATTACGATATGAAGATAATAATAATAATAATAATAATAATGATTTTTTTGACGATAACTCGATAGAAACAGAAAGAGTATTGATCAAATTTGATCTATAAGGATTATTATCAAAATAAATTTGATCACACCCTTATAATATGTTAATTTAATAGAACAGAACAATCGATGAAAAGTTTTTCTCGATCGTTATTTTAAAAGATCGTTCCAGTCCGACGGGGGGACGTCAAATCGATTTTACGTCCCAAACCCTCTGTAAGAAAAATAAGAAAATGTTTTTTTCTTTTTTCTTGGGAGGGGATGATACTTCCTTCGATCGATCTTCTTACACGATCGATCACTTTAACTCGGATTCGTAGGATCGAAGGATGATAACATTGACCTTTTCTTCCTCCTTCTCCTCTTCCTCATCGTCATCGTCATCGTCATCGTTGCGTCGTCGTTGTCGTTGTCGTCGTCGTTGTCGTCGTCCTCGTAGTTGTGTTGTTCGATCTCTCACGAATTCGTGAGCGAGTCTGTTTTTCAATCTTGATCAATCTTGCAAAAAGAAAGAAAAGAAAGAGAAGACTTGATCGAAACGGTCGTCGCGTAACGTTGCTCGTAAGCTGGGCCTGGCTAACCTCTGCTCCGTAAATTCCTTCCGTTAACTACCACACTCCTCTCCTCTCCTCTCCTCTTCTCTCATCTCATCTTGTCCCCTTCATCCTCGGTATAAGGGACACAGTACACGCCGATAAGAAAAACAACCGGCGCTAACCGTACTCGGTCGTTCATCGTTTTCACGATGAAAAGAACACAGTATGTCGGATATGGTGAGACGAAAGGGTCCGATTTCCTTCTCTTTGTGCGAGACTAAACGTTAGTCGTCGGATGGGATTAAAGCACTCCTTTGTATATCGATATACCGAAGTTAGCTTATATACCGTTGTTGAATTAAAATGAAGAAAGAGAAACGTAAGAGTTATAATAAATAGAATAATAAAGGACAAATAATATTGGATCATAGTCGAGTTCACGTACGTTTTTATTGCCAACAATTAGAGATACCGTAGGTTAAATCGCGAAATAAATAATGTAATTATTATTTCCTATCGCTAGTAGTTAAATATCGTAAGCGTATATTATATCAAATAAGGATCTAACCGAAACACATGTTATCGGTGTTAAACGAATGATATCTATCTGTTCTCCACCCGTCGGGTGCTTCCTATTCTCCCCGTAATGTTTGCCGGAGGAAATAAAAGGAAAAAGAAAAGTCAAGAGAATAGGAACAATAAAGTTTCGAATCGTATCGGAGGTCGATCGTTTCAATTAATTGAGACGCGTTCTCGTTGGGAAAAACAAGAAAGATAGAGGAAACGAACCAGGGAGAAAGAGAGAGATGGGTGGGGGATAAAGAACGAGGGGGTGGGGGAGGAATCGAAGAAAAACTACATAAAAATCGGTGCTTACCTAACTGCGTTTTTTTCCATATCCGCAAGTGGGGTATCTTAATTAAATCGATTTCGCTATGGGGAAGGAGGGGTGTGATGGTGGGAAGAGGGAAGGGGGGCGGAAACGTTCATCGAGACTCATTCGCGCGAACGCTAATATTCGTGTTACGCGAATTTGTTAAAGTTGGATAGTAGTTTAATTATCGGATTCTAATATAAATCCCAGATACGATTTAATAAATATATAAATTCGCTATTGCAAATATATATGTAATTAACGGGTGCAAATATTCGTACTTGTTCGTAGTCGTTTTAATAAAATTGATCGGACAAATTTTACGAGAAACACAATCGGACGAATGGAAAGGAACGGAGCGAACCGAACGAATATTTCCTATCGACCTTCTCCCCTAACCGAATTTGACAAAAAAATTTAATTAAACGTCCTACCGCGGAATGATATTTGCACGAGGAAATTACGTAACAGAGTGTTTCTTTTGCAAAGAACACTCGTTTGCTAGATCGTTCCGGCCGATCTGTGAACTTTCTATGAGAGAGAGAGAAAGAGAGAGAAAGATAGAAAGAGAAAAAGAGAGAGAAGCAGCTTCATAGTCCTTCTTCCTTCTTCGTGCTATTAAACGATGCGAGAGAAATGATTCGTCGAAACTTAACCGAGTCAAATTTCTTTCTACTTTTACGATCTTAAGCGAAGCACCTTTTCTCTTCTTCTCTCTCTCTTTCTCTCTTTCTCTTTCGATCTTTTTCTTTCCGCTCTTTCGAACGATTGAAATCGATAAGCATCTCAACTCGACAGTACCATGAAGAAAACTAAATGAACGATTACGAGAAACTCAATATTCCATCCTTGAAGCATTGAAAATGATTCCGGAATGAAAATTGTAATTTTTTTTACGAGCAACCCGTCTAGTATTCTCGAACCATCGAAAATATGCTTCGAATGAATTTGGTTGAAATTTTGTTTTTTTTTTACGAGCCAACCGATAAACCAACCGCAAAGGATTTTTCCTTTCAGATTCGCGAACGAATGATTAAAATTTTGTACAAACGACTTATTTCTTTTTTTTTTTTTTTTAATCGAAAAAAAGACAGGAAAAGAGAACAGGTAAAAAAAATAAAAGAAAAAAAAAGAACGAAGTACGAAGCGTGTTTTTTTTTTATCCGAAAACAATAGCTTTTGCGGACGATAGGATCAATGACGAGACAGGGATCGTCGAACTAGATCGCGCTTTTCGTCGGTTCTACACGCAGTTAAATATGATTGGTGGATTGTTGTTTTCCTCTCTATCTGGCTATTTGTTCTTTTTTTTCCCCTCACTTTTCTTTCCTCTTCTATTTTTTTTAAATAAATCGAAAACACAAACCACAATTCTCCGAGAGGGACATGTAAAAGCTATGAATCTTTTCGATTCTTCGTTGAAATAAACGCGTGTAAAATAGCCTTTCGCAGTTAATTGTCTCTGTCTCTCTCTCTCTCTCTCTCTCTCTCTCTCTCTCTCTCTTTCTCTCTCACTCTCTTTCACGCTTAGATTATAGAACGGAAAGATTCGCGCGTTGCGAGAGAAAAAGAAAAATAATAATAGAAAAAGAAATAAATAAAGTAAAGAAAGATAGAAATCGATAGAGATCGCATTTCTTCCCTTTCTCCAGGCTATATACTAATATAAGATAAGCGTAAAAGGGGGGAAAAGGAGTCGGCTATTTAATGGGCAACCTATTCGATGGGTAAGGTAGATGGGTAGATGGGTAGACACCATCGGAATATCGCAAGTGCGTGCTCGCTTAGGCGGTTGGATTTACGCGGCGGCATAATTAAAGTGTCACGCTAGGAGTAATGTTGATAACGCATAAAAGTAAGAAAATGAAGAATAAGAAGAAGAAGAAGTAGGGAGGGTGGGAGGGTGGAGGAGGAGGGGACGAAGAAGAAGTAGAAGAAGAAGATGAAGACCGGGGTAACGGTCCTATGCACACGCTTTTGTTCTTTCAAGTAGGGAACGGAGGGAGTAAGGGGGAATGGTGGAATGGGGATAACGGGGTAAGGGGGTTTCGCCGTGTGAGAAATTAAGCAATTAAGCCGTCTATTTTACTACCGGAGATCCGAGTTTCAGACGCTAAGGCGCTCTTCCGATCTGGCTTGAACCTCCTCTTCCTCCTCTTCGTTTTCCTTCTCCTTCTATTTCTAATTCTCTCTTTCATTCTCTCTCATTCTCTCTTTCTCTTAAGCTTTGAGCGTGAGTAAGGAACGTGGCGCGTAGAAACGTTATTAAGATATCGTCGTGATGCTTAGGGAAGCGATTCAAGAGGTTGTGAAAGAGAAAGAGAGAAAGAAAGATTTAATGATAGAAGAAAGAAGATAGAAAAAGACGAGGAAACACGGCTAGGATGAAGGAGTGAGAAAAAGCAAAAAAAAAAAATAAAATGGAAAGAGAACGAACCATTGGTGGAAAGGTGAACGAAGGCAAAGTTCAAACCCGAGACTTCTTCTTCTTCTTCTTCTTCGAAGTGCCTCTGCTCCTAATTAGATCTCATTTGTATGACTCTATAGCCAACCCCTTGAAACGATTATTAATAACTTTTCCCGAACGGTATTTAACGTCTCTTTTCATTACCACGGCAAAAGAACTAATTCTCCTCTACGTGCTAATTATGTGAGCTAGGGCAAAAACCCAACCAGACCTTGTCTTTGATTTTAGTCGGTTTACCGAAGTCTGCAAAGTTGGTGGTGCGGTTTTCGTTCGGGCCAAATAACCCTCGCCCCCTCCTCCCCCCCAACACTACCACCACCACCCCCTTTTTCTCGGACATACCGATAACTTTTCTCTTACTTTTACCGTAAAACGGGGAAAATGGTTACGAAGAATGTTACCTCGCATGCGAACCCTTTCAAACTTCCATTCTTTTGCTCCTTGTTTTCTATCAAACGTATATATGTATCGTACGAGGGGGGGGGGAAAGGGGATATTTCTTTCTTCGTGTTACGTAAGAAAGACCTTCGACCTTCTTACCACTATTTTTATCGATACGCTCTTATCATTCCCTTTTATCTCTTTCCATCTTTAAATCTTCTTTTTTTCTTCTTCTCTCTCTCTCTCGAACGAATACGATTAAAATACGTATATTTTATTACGCGTTTTATAATAATATTATAATATATCGATTTATTTTAATCTCCAAAAAAAAGGAAAAAAGAAAAGAAAAAAAGGATCAACAGGTGGTCATTAACAAAGATTTTGTCGCGTTCAAAGTGTTCATAATAATACCTCGTTCGTGTTCTTCCAATAACGAACTGGGGAAAATTTTGTTCCGGGGTGGGATAGAGAGGTAAAAAAAGGGTTCCATGATTCATCAAGAACGATATAATAATATTCTTTAAAAGAATTTCAATAGGTGGATAGGATCGTCGATCAAACCCGGCGATTCGTTAATGTCCGGTTAACGGGATTATCGAAATGATCGAGGGGGCGGTGGCGGGGGCGATGTGGGGAGGCAGAAGGAAGAGGAAGAAGAGGAGGAGGAGGAGGAGGAGGAAGAGGAGGTGGATGGTCGAGGATCTCGCGTTCGTCACGATTTATCGCGAGCACGCTCTCTTACGGTTTCGAAAGCGTGCCTAGCCAGAGAATTATATTCTCGCGTTGCTCATTATACGAGAATAATGTTGACGGAAGAGGCCGGCAGCAGGGGGGGCTAGGAAAGGGGCAGGAGGGAGGCAGGAGGGTAAAGCGGGGAAAGGGGGGGGGCTCGGAGGTAGGGAAATGGCAAAGAAAGTTACGGTTTACATTAAACTTTTGATAAGATGTCCGCACTATGTTCGTAAAAGGGGATATAAAATATGGTTAAGTTACGTTAACCAAAGAGAAAAAGAATGAAGATCGGGAAAGAGAGATAAAGAAAACGAGAACTATCCGTTGTGTTGGCCCGCGAGGCAAAAAAGATTCTACGATAAGCATGAACGACGACGACGACGACGACGAAGACGAAGACGAAGAAGACGAGGACGAGAACGACGACGAGTTGAAGAAAAGTATATATGACAGAGAGAGAGAAAGAGAGAGAGAGAGAGAGAGAGAGAGAGAGAGAGAGAGA
>NW_014569592.1:0-3849 GCF_001313835.1 Polistes canadensis
AATTATTCTAATTATATTTATTCGATAAAATTTAAATACAAAATAGAATGTAAAAAGAAAAATGTGATCGTAAAATATATTCTACACGCGCGAACATGATAGACGTATAAATTTCAACATGTAAAAAAAGATTACCATAACTACTAAGTACTTACTTACCAAGGTTATGTCAAAGAAGCAAATAATTCGGTTTTGAATGTTACACGTTTCTTCTTCTGAAAAAGTAACACAACAACAACAACAAAATAATATATATATTTGGCGACCGTTAAAGAAATTTTCAAAAGTTTAAGCACTTATGTTACGTACATATACACGTTTATATATATACCTGCATTTACATATCTAATACATAACTATAAGTACATGTCTAACTACTTTTAAAGGTTCTTCAGGATATTTAACAAAATCTCAAACGTAAATTTATTTTACGTTTGTGGCCATCGACTCCAAAGGAAACGACGACGTTCATTTCCTACCTTCATCTTCTTCTTCTTCTTCTTCTTCTTCTTCTTCTCTTTCTCTTTTTCTTATTCTTAAGTCGTTGTTTCTCTAAGGACATTAAAATCACGATTTACGGGCTAGGTTCTTACACCGACTCTGAAGGAATGGAAAAAAAAATTTAAAAGAGAAATAAATAAAAACGTTGAAGGAATAAAAATTGCAAAGAAAAAAAAAGAAAGAAAATAACAACAACGACCACATAAAAAAAAATTTCGTATCGTAATTTTAACCCCCTTGACATTTGGGCGTTATCAAGATTACGAGTCAACCATATCAAATTATAGAATAAGGATATACAAAAAAAACAATAAAATATACCAAATAATAATAAAAAGAAGGATGAAAGGTAGAACGAAGGTTAATTTGAATCTACGCATAATATATCTATCTGTCCTTTACTCTTTTATATTAATTATTTTTTTTTTAATTCTTATATAAATATTTTTTGGTTTTATTTCAATTCACATATATACACATTTCACAACATCATAACGTCCTGTTCACCTATTTTTCGAAGGACTTTAACGAACCATGACCAAAGTTGACTTTTCGTATCGTTTATTCACTAACTATTTATATACTGTATATTATTTGTCAACATTTATATTATATTTATATATTAGATATATATACGTATAATTATATATACGTAGAAAAATTACGATCGAAGTGTAATGGTTATATGTGTAAGTATATTTTTTACTCTAATGAAATTATTTCTCTCGTACGTTTAATTATCTCGTCTTTCTTTTTTCTTTTTAAATAATTTTTTGTTATACTTCTTTTTTCTTTTTTTAATAATAATTTGATCTCATAGGATTGTCTATCAAAATGAGCTAAAAAAAAAAAAAAAAAGCACTGTTAGATAAGCCAAATGATAGTTCGTTTAATCCATAGAAAAAGTCATTAAGTAGTATTATGTAGTATCTATAGTAATCGTCCTTGTAAAACGATAAACATCGTCATTGATGTGTAAGAGATGCGCCGAAAGCCGTGCGAAGATTTCGTAATAGATCCGACCTTACATATGTATACATACATACATACATATATTCATGTAAATAACATATACAGGATGTCCCACAAAGTCAGGATCAAATTTATACCACGTGTTAAGGTCATGTTGGTCAAGAAAATTCAAATAAATTTACGAAAGGTAAAGTTGTGAAAAATTGTTAAGCCTCTTATTGATAATAAGAACGAAAAATTTATAATACTTTTAATACATATTTTACAAGTAAACAATAATTATAAACAAAATTAAAAAAGAAAAGCATTGATTATATATCATTACACAATATTGCATACAAAATTGCATACAATATTGCATGTCAATTTTTGTCAACCTTTTTTTTTTTTATTTCCACATATAAAAATTTTGTAAACTTATAAAACGTTAAGTAAAGTATTTTACATTAGTTTTTATATAAGAAATTTGTTGACTTACTCAACTTCATGACGTCAATTAAATTTGGTCCTGACCTTATAGACAAAAAGAAAAAATAGAAAATCGAATGTTTATCAAACGATTAAAATATGTTTTTTTACGCAACTCGCACCACTTATGTACAAACTGATTCGATCATAATTTATTACGATTTTTACGCAACACCGATACTTTTCTAGTTGCAATGATTGAAAAAAAATATTACGTACGTATTTACTATAGTTACGAAATAGTACGATTAATGAGTTCGGACTCGGTGCAACTTCGATTTCTTCGATTGAATTCAAGACGTTTACGATTAACCGCATTGGTGATAGAGACGAGAGAGAAAGGTTCGACAAGATAAAAACGTAAGATCGATATTTCCGGTACTTTCGATCTCATCACAATCAACGATAAAAACATTAAAGTAACTAGAAAAAGAAATGAAATAAATGAATTAAATGAAAACTTTTCCAAATTTTTTAACGAATACGATTTATTTAATATAACATCTAATATTATAATCACGGGGTCTATATACAAGAAGAAATTGATCGTAGTATATTTTAAATATGGCTGCGATATTCACAATGAGATTATTTCTATTGCCACTAGAGAGCGCGTCGATTCGCATGGTCTGGTTTTTTTCTCAAAAACATCAAAGTAAAACTATTTCTTTCATTTGTTTATTTATAAAATCACACTTACTTAAATCTGAACTTAAGAACACCACCGCCGCCCTCGTGGATAATTATCGTACTCAATATTTAATCATTTTCAACAACACAAATTCAACGAAAACACCTATCTCGATCGTCCTCCTTGTATATAGAGAACTTCGTTATTATAATTATAAAATTATAGAAATTATTTTTTATATCTAATACCTGGATATATTCTAGAAGAAAAAAGCAAAAATATGTCAACTAACAAAACAACCAAAAAAAAAAAGAATAAATGAAAATGTACCCCGTGTGAAAATTTGTCTCTACGAATAGGTATATATAGTAGAGAATTTTCTCAAACTCGGCAGCAAAAAAAAAGAAAAGAGAAGGAAAAAAAAGGAGATAAAGAAAGATAAGGGGCATAAAGCAACGATTAGGCGAGAAAAAAAAAAAAAGAAAAAAGAGAGCGAGAGAGAGAGAGAGAGAAGGTTAAAACGATTTCGCTAATATTACATACAGTCCGGTGGTGGACGTTGTGTTAACACGTACATATATAATACGAAGTCGCGAGAATATCGAGTTTTGTCGAGCTGACGAGGCGTTTGTAAGGGGAGCCGGATACGATAAGCACCTTATCGCAGAACTGCCTCCAAGTGGGGCGCATATGGTTGACGGGGGGGGGGCAAGGGTAAGAGGAAGGGAAACGTAGTCTCATGTCAGTTCCCGGCAAGGCGGTGGCTAGTGGTGGGGGGCGTAGTCTCGGTTACCGGCGAAACGGCAACGGCTTGTGGTGGGGGGTTGTCTCGGTTGCCGGCGAGACGGCAACGGCTTGTGGTGGGGGTTGTCTCAGTTGCCGGCAAGACGGCGACGACTAGTGGTGGGGGGTTGTCTCGATTGCCGGCGAGATGGCGACGGCCAGTAGTGGAAGTTGTCTCGGTTGCCGGTACGCAGTGGTGGCATCTAATGGTTCAAGAGAGGGGGAAACACAAAAAGGTTTAGTCGCCTAGCAGCGGTGCACACGTAGCCGGTACTGCTGCGCGTATATACACACGGCAGTGGGAGGGTTCTTTTATCATTCGTTTCTTTCCTGTTTGTCCGATATATCATCAATAAAATATAAAGAATTATGATGGAAAAACGTTTTCATTCTCTTATTGTAAAAATTATTCTTATTTTATATCTTGTGCAATAAAGAACTAAGTTAAATATTATTCGTATTTTTTCTTTTGTATATATATATATATATATATA
>NW_014569592.1:5949-11948 GCF_001313835.1 Polistes canadensis
AAAAAAATAACAATTGAATTTTTTTTTAAGCCTCTACACCTTACCAACTTCTCCCCTTAAACTATTCTCTCCCTTTCTAATATAAAAGCATAGAAATTTTATTTAAATATTCAATATTTTCTCTCGTCCAAAATTATAATTTTTGATGATAAAGGTTCATAGGGAACTTGTACATGAAAAAAAAGTAGAACTTAATTTAATTAAGTTGGACGTTTCGTCCCTTTATTGGGACTTCTTCAGCAACTTAATCTTTAAAGCTCAGCGTCTTTTTTATTTATTTCGAAATACATTTCTCTTTATAATATTCCAAACACAATACATCTAAACTTCGAAAATTTAAATATTTTCCGTTTTTTTTTTCTTTTAATCAAGTTCAATAAAATTGAAATAATTTTTGTAATTTACCATATTACAATTATAAGATATGTTCGTTTTTCAATCGTTTACGTTTGACGTATTTTTATTTTATCATCGAGATAAAGAAGAATAATTTCTATTTATGTTAGTTAGATCTTTATAATGCGAAAATAATATAATACTTATCGTATCGTCGACAAACGTATGCAAGTGTATTGTTACAAGCGACAGTAATCATTTCGAGAGTAGTGTTATTATTAGTATAGACGTAAGTATGTATATATATATATATATATATATATATATATATATATGTATATGTTATACAATTTATATAGCACGACTTTAATGAATAAGACGACGATCACGTGTTCCTATGCACGGCGCTACGCGCTATAATCGTTTAGATCGTTTAGGAAGATTAGATTGAGCGTCATTACGCCTTTGCTCTTTTGTTCGAACCTATATAACGCGTTAATAATAATAAATAATTATAAAAAAAAAAAAAAAGGTTATAGTGTGAAATTAATTGAAACTACTAATCGTTTAATCGTAGATTATAAATCAAAAAAATTAAAAAAAAAAAAAAACCACCCGTTCCCCCAGAGAAAAATATTAAATAAATAAATCGAATTTTCGACTTTTTAAAATTAACATTATGAAAAATCCAAAAACAATGTAAAAATAATATAACTTAATGTAAAATAAAAAGTGATAGGGGGGACAAGTAAAGAAAATAATTAAAAAAAAAAAAGAAAAGAGGGGTAGTAAGATAATAATTATAATAAGAAAAGATTTTGGACAGTCCTACACCATTGGGAAGAGAAACCGGCATGTAGAGAAGACCGAATAAGTGAGAGAGAAAGGGGGAGAGAGAGAGAGAGAGAGAGAGAAGATGGAAAAGAAGATGGAAGAAAAGCTGGAAGGAACGGTGGAGGGCGTTCGAACGAAGAAGAAAAAAAAAATAAAAAAAAAAAAGAATTTCAGAGAGAAGAGAGGGAGTGGACGAGCAGGTCCTTAGATCCCTTGAAAAATGAATCTCCCACGTGTTCAGGGTCACAGTGGAACAGAACAGCGGGGTCTTCTAAAGAAAACCTTAAGAAAGCATCCCTAACCTGAGTCAAAATTTTTCTACGATGGAAAGAAATTTTCTTTATCCTGACTAACGAAGAAATAACTGTAAAACTATAAATATTCTTTTATATTTTCACACTCCCGTTTAATTTTAATTCGCGCGTATACGATTATTAATATATTTTATTTCTTTTATTTTTTTTTTTTTATTAGTATTATATAATAATAAAATATAAATAATATAACATATATATATATATATATTAGTATAATATATGTTATGTTAATATTATTATATATAATATTATTAATACATGTAAGAGAGTAAATAATAAAATGAAATATATTTATATGTACAGTTATTCCGGAAAAATACTTTAAAACAAATTTTATCCTTTCATATTTCGAATTTAACGACTTACATATTATCTAGAAATCAATAGATTTCATTCGTAAACGGAGATCACGTAATAGGAGCAATTAGAGTTTACGATGTAATTAGTTAATGATTTATTACATTTCTACTAGATAAAATGAATTTATTATTTGCTAATTATCTACGTAAAGATGCGAGCTTTGTGATCATTGACGAGATCTATCTTGCAAACGTTCTTTTAAATTATCGACACAGATTATAAACAGCAATATATATTTTTCATTTATTTTATCATTTAAAGAGTAACCTTTAACATTTTTTTAGAATTTATTTTTCTACATTTTGTTTTAACCTCCATTCTAATCTACTAAAATTTTTTATTTATCATTTTCTTTTGTAATATATATATATATATATATATATACACGCACGTACACATTTACAAAGTAATTTTTAAAATAGAATTGTTTATCACTGATTTGCTTTAGCAACCAAGTGAAGAATCACGTCAGAAACGGCCTCCAAGTATATAATAAAAAAAAGTACTTTTTTAATCGATAACATAGCAAATAAATAAACAAACACGTATAAAACTTACATTCTCTGTATATTATTCATTATTGTTTTAGAAAACGGTCTGATATGTATATTTAATTTGTGCAAATTGCATGAGAACTAAAGAGAGAGAGAGAGAGAGAGAGAGAAAGAAAAAGAAAAAGAAACAGCTGATCAAAAAACGTTAATAGAAAAGGCCTTGATATTTATGACAGTGTGTTTTAATTATATACTTTGTCTACTTCATAATTTTATTGCAAACTCTATATCCCAAAACAATATATTAACAAGTATTTTTGTTTCTATTCTCTTTTTTTGTCTCTTTGATATTTTTGAAACCAAGATCATTCGATTATTAAGCAAAACTGATTGTCCTCCTCCTATCGTGTCAGTTTGAAAGATAACTAAAAGTAATATATATATGTATATATAATATATATTTTGAACCTTGATCGCGGGATTACTTGCTGTTAACTGACAAGAACACGACAATCATATGCAACCTCTGATTTTTTTCAAACTTTATACAACTTGTAATATACCATTGATAATATATATTGCATCTTTTAACAATTGATTATGGTCAATCATTTGTGTGCGAAAAAACAAGGATTAAACATCTCACAAAAATTCTTACGTTTACTTATATGTGTTATTTCGATATTGTAACAAGCAATGGTGGGATCTCGTGTCCCCGAATTCTCGATGGTGAAAATTTTTCCTTTTTTAAATAAAATTAAAGAGAGAGAGAGTAAGAGACCAAAAGAAAATAAAAAAAGAGATACGAACATAATCAAGATAAAAAATAAGAATTAAGATAATAAATTCGTAATGAGATATATGATAAATAATAATAATAATAATAATCGACGATAACGTGTCAATAAATTGTAACGAGATACAAACCGAACGACAAGAGAGAGAGAGAGAGAGAGAGAGAGAGAAGATCATCATTCGTTCTACTTGAAAAGATCAGATTCCTATCCGACGGATCAACAAGTTGAATAAAATAATGGGACAAGTGAATTGATAGGGAAAGATGATCAATTCGGATGAAATTTATGATCTGACGAGCGTTTTAAATAAATATTGTTATAAGTCGTTGGGTTGAAATTATTTCTATTATCATCATTCTTCTTGATGCGTTATATTCGTGACACCAACGAGGAAGAATGGGCGTTTAAACGACAATGAATACTAACCTGGCTCAAGAAGAAGAAAAAAAAGAAAAAGAAGAATAAGAAGAAGAAGAAGAAGGATAAAATGATGGAAGAGAAGGAAGAAGTTTTGATGATGATGATGATGATGGTTGTTGTTGTTGTTGATGGTTAATGGTAGAAGAAAAGGGAAAGAAATGAAGGAAGAAAACAAAAAAAAAGAAAAATAAAAAGAAGAAGAAGAAAAAAAGAGAAACCCCATAAAACTGTAGAAAGATACAACACGACACTTCGTATATAACATTTTCTACGCGTATGATGACGATCAGTATCGAAGTATAAAGTCGCCTACCATGAAATCTTCAACACGGAACCTCTCTGTTCATTCGTTCCCTATCTACCCCCCCCCCCCCCCCCCACCCCACTTCTATCTCGCTACCCTCGTCCATTGGTAGTTTAATACGGCAGAGCGTACACGTGAGACTCGTCTCACGTGCACTGCAGTCTCTTTCTTTCTTTCTTTCTTACTCTTTCATTCTTCTCTCTTTCTTTCCTTCTAAGTTGATTCTTTTATAACTTGTTCGTTCTCTCTTTCTCTTTATCTATCTTGGAAGAGACAGAGATAGAATGATCTTCCTCCCCTACCAATAGTTTGAAAAATGACTTACGTGTATACTTATATAGATATATATATATATATATCAAGTAGATTCTATACATACGCGTACATCTTTATAAAGAATATTTTTCGACAAAGTTTTTCAATATTTTTCTCTATGAGATTTGTCATTTTCTATAACGACGACTGAATTAATTGATTCTTTACTTGTTAATCAATTTTACAAATCTTTTTCATTCAGATTAGTTTTATTTGTTTTTACTTATTGTGTTTCGAAGAAAATTTTTACTCTCGATAAAAAAATTAAAACAATTATTAAGTTTATAGAAAGAAAATTTATATTTCGTCGAACGCGTAATTTTATTCAAAAGAAAGAAAAAAAAAGTCACCACTCTCCCTCGTATGCTTTTAGGGTATTTGTTTTTTTGTCTTAAACGTCGTAGAATATTTTCCATAAGGTTTTTTTTTTTTGTTCTTCTTCGTATTTCTACAAATACGACTATGACTGATCCGATCATTTAATTGCCAATAGTTTTTTACAATCGGTTTTTATTTGCTATGAATTTTCATTCATTCGCTTGCAATGAAAACGATTTATATGTTCTCGTTTTTTTTTTTTCTTTTTCTTTTTTTAAACGTAAACGCATAACATCGTGTATGATTGAATTTTGATTTTTTTTCTTGGTTTTTTTTTTTACCAAACAGATAATTACATCAACGTCTATTATCTCGATCGGTATAATGTCGCTTTGAATAGAAGGAAAAAAACTGAAGTACAAGAACTCTCGTTGATAAAATATATATAATTCTATCGTTTACTATAGGCGCGCGTTTCGAATGATTAATTAGCGAGCGAGAAGTTTAGTTTCTTGGAAAATTTCAACGTTTTAAACGTACTTATTTACTTTTATCTTATATACGCATATGCACACATACATATCTACGTATTTTTTTTTTACATCTGTGTATAAGTCCTACGGTACGTATATAGACAGTTAGACAAATAAATAGAGATAGATTTAAATATAAATACTTTTCTTGTTTTTTTTTCTTTTTTTTGTAAAATATAAATTTATACGATTGGCTATTTGAGCTGACTGATGTGGTAGAAGTATCGTTGAATATATTACATTCGTCTTGGATTCCATCAACAATCCGTATTGTAATTTAAAAATTGTCAAGTGTTATATAATAAGAGATTGCGATTAAATAATATGTGATATTAAATGAGAATAAACCAAAGAAAAAAGAAACGTACATTTTTTTAAAAGGGCGGGTAGAAAAGTTTTGAGCCTCACCGAAAAAAAACTATATAATAAAAAGAAAAAAAATTTGTTTCTACGCTGGAATATAAAAACTTGTCGATCATCTTCCTATCCAATTATACGGAACGATCTTTTAGCCAGTTAAATGTGAATAAAAAGATGTTGAGATAACAAAAAATGGAAAAATAATAGAAAATAACAAAAAGAGAGGGCGAGAAAGGGAATGAAATGAAAAAAAAAAAGAACAAAAATATTGCAAGCAACTGTACGCGCGCACAGAAAAAGAGAGAATATGTTTCTTCTTCCATCGTTCTTATATTGCAAAGAAATTGATATAACCAACTCACACATTTATACACGCGTTCTCGCACACATGCATTCACATATTATATGCACGAACACCTACAAAATAGATCGTGTTCCTCATATGGTATCTTCTTCGATAAAATCGAGTCAGTTTTTCGCTGACTCGAGAGAGAGAGAGAGAGAGAGAGAGAGAGAGAGAGAGAGAGAGAGGAAAAGTGTATATTATTATTGAAATGAAATAGAAGAAAAAGAAAAATAAATAAAGTACATGCATACATATCCATACATAC
>NW_014569592.1:12253-19991 GCF_001313835.1 Polistes canadensis
TTTTTTTTTTTACTCGAGTACGAGTAGTAAAAGAAAGAGAGAGAGGATAGGGCACTGGTCGGTGAGGGAAGGGGGTTAGGGGGGAGGAAATGACTGATCGTATAAGTGGAGAGAAGTTTTTTTTTTTTTTTTGAGAGAAGTTGAGGGAGAAAAAGAGAACGAACGACGAGTCTCAGTTGAAAGAGAGTGAGGGTTAAAGAGATAAAGATGGCAAATAAAAAAAAAGATAAAGAGAGAGAGAGAGAGAGAAGTCCTCTCCGAACCATCTATGGGAGATCTTTTATCCCTTCAAGGTCAGACCCCTTCGATATGGCTACGTCTGGATCACGATTCTAGCAACTGCGAGGGAGAATAAGGGGGAGGTTGGAAACATGGGAAGGGGGGGTGCAGGAAAGAGGGGAGAAGAAGAAGAAGAAGAAAGAGAATAAGAAACGTGAGTTAGGAGTTGAGACTCGAGACTTGAGACTCGAGAGAAGCGTAAACATAGCAGCAGCAAACCCTCTTCCAACGATATCTTCGATAACCCAACAAACACCCCTCCCCCGTCCCCCGCCACCCCCTCCTTCCTCTTTTCTAAGAAAAAAAAACGTAATCTTTTGCTTTTTTATATTTTTTTTTATTTATGTTATACCCTTACGCCCCGGTCCCCTCCTCACGTCGTGTTCGATGTTTTATATTTTTATTTGTAATATTATTGTCGATTTCTTTTTGTTTCTCTTCGAATTGTTTTATTTGAGAACAAAAAAAAGTGATAACTCGTAATTTTGTTCGTTCGTTCGTTCGTTCGGATTTTTTTTAAATGGTTTTACATATGATTGTGAATGTTTTGTTCTATTTTTTTTGTTTTTTTAACTCGTATTAAATGCGATTACGTATATATATATTATACAGTGTGTATGGTTATACTATGTATTATAAATTATTGTTATTATATATATATTCTTGTGTGTGTTATTAATAATATAAAATAATAATTGAATATAATATAATATATATACGATAGGATTTTTTGGATTGAAAAGTTTCATATCTAATAATCTTTTCAAATAATAATAATAAGTTTGAAATAGAAAAACCTAAATGGAGGGGGGGGGGAGAGAAAAATAAAAGTGACTATTTGGGTTTTTGGAGAATAAACAAAAAAAATTGTATTTCTACGTTCGGCTTTACAGTAATATCCAGATGAGAATATGATTATTTATTAAAATGGGATTATAATCAAAAAGGCTTGCTAATAGTTATGATTATTTAACCCACTTTTTCCGAAGGTCAAGCCAAAATTAGAAACTCTCTTTCACGTGAGATGATGTGGTACATATAATGCGTTAAAATGAATTTGTAAATGTTTCTCTCGTTTATATATATATGTATATGAGAGATAAAAAAAGAGAGAAAGAGAGAAAGAGAGAGGAAGAGAGTAAAAAGAGAGATTCGTTTCCGACTTTCGTCGTTGCGATCACGAGCGAGAATTCGATGCCGGAGAAAGTGCTCGTTGATCTTTTCGAACAGAGCGAGGCTGCCGATGTTACAAGAGAAAGAAAATAAGAGAATAAGAGAGAATGAGAAAGAGAGAAAGAGAGAAAGAGAAAGAAACGAATCCGTTTCACGTTTCGTAAGAGAGAAGAGTGAAGATAGAAGACAAGTTTCCTGGCTTTATTTTACTCGTTGAAGAGAAACGACACTAACTCTCGAAAAATATTTCTCGAGTTTCACGTACGAGGAAAATATGACAAAAGTTAAAAGAAGAAATAAAAGGAATATGGGGAAAGATATACAACAATATATAATTGTTAATAAGTACGTAAATGATCGTGATATAGGGTTGGGTTATTTTTTTTATTTATTTAAGTCGAGTATTATTTTATGATCATTTTGTTTTTTTTTCTCTCGGTGTAATATATTTAAATAAATGATAGAATATTTTTCATCAAATATCACAGGACAGGGTTGTTTATGTTGTTAAATATTAATTATCGTAGATATTTAATGGTATTGATTTTTTTGAAAATTCTAAATTATTTCAACGGATTATATTTTTATTGTTTAAATGTTATAGTATTACAGTGATTAAAATATAGAAAAAAAAAAGAATAAATTTTGTCAGTCGTTTAAATGAGACTCAAGTATTATAATAATAAAATATCGTATCAATAAATAAACCCTTTTACAATTATAATTCAACTTTTAATGCAACTAAGATACACCCGGGAATAATTCTACTTTTTTTATTACAAATTATTATTCATAACTTAACGGGGAAAAAAATAAAAATAGAAAGATAAATAGTGCAATGGGATGAAAATAATAGACAATGACTAAATCATAAAAGGAAGATAAGGTTAGATGCACTTTCGAGTACATGCTGCTAACATCGAAAACATTACACACACACATTGATGATTTCAAATATTTATTTCAACAGTCAAAAGGATTTTTGGGGAAATATATAAAACGCAGGAAATACGATTGGGGGCTGTGTATCTCATTCGAATGATCTTTTTGTTTATTCTCGTTGTGTTTTAATCAAATGGAAGAGTCATTCTCTCTCTCTCTCTCTCTCTCTCTCTCTCTCTTATCAAGAAAAAAAAAATACTTTTCTTTTTCTTTCTTTTTATCTAATCCCACGCACACTGCTATCTCCTTTCACTCTCTTACTCTCTCTCTCTCTCTCTATCTCTTTCTCTTTCTCTTTCTCTTTTTCTGTTTATCTGTTTCTCTTCCTTTTTTTTTTTTTTTTAACTTATATATAAGCGCGCGTATCTCACATACATACGTGTATCTTATATGCATATGTGTGTTCTACGTAAACATTTACGTATATACGTTCATCACACGTATATTTGCGTTCTCTTGATAAGCGTGACTTAAAAAATTTATTCCCGAGTCATCGGAGGAATAAGAAGAGAGAGAGAGAGGAGAGAGAGAAAGAAAGATTGATTCTCTCTCGTGAATGAGAAGATGGAATAATCATTTACTATATATATCTATTCACGAGAATGATGATTAGTATAATATTAAGATCTAACGTCAGGTTTGTATGTGCCATTCACTTTCAACAGAAAATTTATCACACATACTCGTAAGCATCATTGTTTTTAGTTTCCAATTTATTTTCATTGGAGATTGCTTTCTTTTTATTTTACGTAAATTTTCGTTTTTATTAAAAAGCAACGATAAGAAATAGAAAAATATAATATTAATTAAACAATAAAATTTTTGCGCGTATCAATTTTTGTTTGATATTTATGTAATTTAAAATATAATATCTTTTCTTTTTTTTTCTTGATAGTAACAATTATTATTTAAGTGTATTTGTCTCGTAAAAATATTATTACAAATTTACTTCCTATAATATTTCGAAATTACATTAGAATTCGATTGAAGTATTTTTTTTATATTAATTTCGATGTTACATGCATAATAATGTGCGTCAATATTAAAAAATCTGTATATCCGTTTGTTTTTTAAGAAATCAGGAACAAATGTTTATTGTTCGTAAAAAATTTAACGTTCTTAGTATAACACTATATAAGGAAAATTTATGAAAAAAGGGAATTCAACAAAGAAAGAAAAAATAAAAAAGAAATAGTTCCCAAAGGGAAGAAAAAAAAAAAAAAGAACCGAAAAGTAAATCGGAACCCTTCAGAAAAATGGTGGGCCCGAACTAGGTCAAAGGTCTCGGTAAGTGCACATGCACTTCACAGACAGAATTCTACAGGTTGTTAGAAACTTTTCATGGTTCTATATTAATCCACCTTCCCTTATTTCTTTTCATCCACCCATATACCATTTTCCTTACCACACAATCATTATTCATTCTCATAGGACAAGGGTTCTCAAAGTGTAACCCATAAATCCTAACAATTCGATTCTCGATGATCATGGTTCACATCCGTAGATTCGTTAAATTCATAAAAATAACGAACAACAACAACAAAATAAACTCTATAACATTTCACACACACACACATATATATATTATAAAGAAAAACATAGTTCAATAAAGAAAAAACAGAGACAAAAGAAATAATATTTATTTATACGAGTGTATAAAAGTGTTCAATAAAAAAGTAATCAATATTATAAATAATAATACGATTATTTTTGTTCGATTAATATAAATCTTTATTCCGTGTTTAACTTTTTCATCAATTTCAACGTTATTCTTTCCATAAATATTTTTATTTAAAAATTTACAATTTAATTAAAATTAAGATTTTAAGCAATACCATTTAGGAATCCCCGATGCAATAAGGGAACGAACCGTTTTCATATATATCATATAACGTAAGTTCTGAGCAACGTTGATTCTACGAGAGCAGGAATAAATAAATATCTTGATATGGGGTTTCGAAGTATAAAACAGGTGTCTCATAAAAGAAGGAACGATTTTCAATTGAAAGGGAAAGCGTGTAGATATATCTATATGTCGGTATATTTGTGCTAGTATATGTACATAAAAGGTGTGTGTGTGTGTGGATGCGTAAAGAAGAAAAGAGAAGACCTACACTGTTCGTAAGATGAAATGGGACTTAAGGATTCCCCAAGAAGAGTCCCTTTTTTCTTCCTTTTTTCTTCATCTTTCTTGCAACAACCTTCTCGTGTAATTTCTAAAGGGTCCTATAAGAGCGAAAGAGAAAGAGAGTTTGAAAGGAAAATGCCAGATGTGTTTTTCATTGCTAGAATTTTTCTTACTTTTTTGTTTTATTTTTATGTTTTAGAAATTTTTTTTTGTTTCCCATTTTTTTTCCTTTTTCTTTATCAAGATACCGAAACTGTTTTTCCATTCCCTTTTACGACACTTTCTATTCCACTCTCTCTCTCTCTCTCTCTTTTTTTATTTCTTCCTTATCACTCTTCTTTTCTCTTCAAACAATCAACCACTGTTTTATTCTCTTGTATACAGGTCAAAGGATTAATGTTGCACGTGTTGTTACCACCCATAACTTTCATGGTCATACTAATTTCTTTCTCATAACGCTGATAATCACAATTTTTGCTAATCCATTATGGTTTTTTATTTTTCTTTGGCATTCGTAAAACTTTCGTAAAATTTTGTTAAACCTTTCTATTAATTATTCCACAAGAGTTTTATTGTAAAAATAATTTTTTTCTTTTGTTCTTTTTATTCTGAAAGAAATATTTCTCTTACCAACACAATCTTTTCTTAATTAATAAAAAATGAGATTAAAAAAAAAACCGAATAATTAAATAAACGAAGAGTTCTTTATTCTCTCCTCGCGTTTATTTTATTTTTATATGAATTACTTTCGAAGGAAATATAATTTGAATTCTTTCAAATCAATAGATAAACTTTTGCTTGGAAAATCGTAAAAAGAAAAAAAAACACACACACATATTTTTTGTCTCAGGATTTAGGACAGTGCAATATATAGTCAAATAAATTACAATCTTATAGTTCATGTGTAAATTCATATATTTATTTATAATTAATTGAATTATGTATTATCATTTTCTTTCATGTATAATTATTGCATAATTTAATTGGTCATTTAACGAATTAACGAATTTCAATACAAGTAACACTAACATATATATATATGTTCATGTATAAATACAGAGTAGGTCTCTCAAAATTCGAGGTCGCGCATTGTGCACGTTTTATTAAGCTAAACGCCGTGTTTCTAAGTTTCCCCATGCGTATCGGAGCTTTATTTTCGGATTTCTCAAAGCTTCTGCGTAGAGTCGAATATACACTCTTATTCACTAACACACAATTTGTTCACGTATACACTCATGCTACGACGTTTAACGAGAATTCATAGAAATCTGAAAACGTTACACCGGAACTTGCGGTTCCTGAACGCGTTGAATGATCTCTCTCTTTCTTACTTCCCTTCTTTGTTTCTATTTTCTTTTCTTTTGTTCACATTTAATCAATAAATACAATACATATGCAGTTATCTTATATTCGAGGAAGTATGGTTATCAAAAATTCCTGCCCCCGGAAAATTGTAATTTCATTTTAAAATGTTGAATCATTTTAATATAGAAAATTTCACGCATTTTCTCACATTTGATGGGTTTTATTTAATTACAATTAATTTAGTCGCGTTCTCAATGTGTTGAATAATAATATCTAGATCGAAGTTTTTAAATTATTATTCCTATTAAAAGAAAAAAAAAAAGAAAAGTAAAAAAAAAACAATAAATCGTGTCACTGTTAGAATCGTTAAGAAAAAATGAAAATGAAAAGAATTGTCGGGTTAAAACGTTCAAGTACAGAAAAGATTTACTATGCCGAATTTATCCTTTCTGTTCGTCTACCTATTTTAATTGGATAAATCATTGAAATTTTTTTCTTAAAAAATACGAATAGAATTTGAGCAATGGTTAAAATAACTTTTATTTCATCTACATCGACTGATCCTTCCTTCTCTTTCGAAGAAGAAGAAAAAAAGAAGATTTTTTTTCAGTAGGATATGTGTCATTTCTAGGTACCTGTTCTTTTCTTTTCACAATAGTGAAAAATGTTTCGACCTAATGGTAAAACGTATCCTGTCTTTTGTAATTTTTTTTCCTCTGACCGTTCCTTTCAAAAAACACGAACTTTAGGATAGAAGAACGGTTTAAAGTTTTTATCGTTTCGGTACATCTAACGCAAATAAAACCTTTTTCTCGTTTTTCTTCCCCTTTTTTTTTTTTATGGACAACACCATATCGCCTTCTTTCATAGAAAAAAAATATATATATATATATATATATATAAATATTTCGTAAGAAGTTTCACGTAAATTATTTACATTTTTTTCGAAATTTTGGTTGCCAAGACAAATGAATTCCTTAATTTTGAATTTTTCTTTTTTTTCAACAATTTCTCCTCCCCCCTCTTCATTTTGTTTTTACGAGAAAGATATTTAAACATATACAAACAATTTTCATGTTCATTTATAATTAAGAAAAATCGGTTATAGGAATACAACCTTTCTTTCTCACGACTTCAACGTATTCTAGGGGACCGTTATGGGACCTGCAAAGTCTTTAATATGGGGGTGTGTAAAACCCTCTTTTCACATGTGGCTCCTGTAAAAAAAAAAGAAAGAACAAGAATATAAAAAAAGGATGCGTAAAAAGAACCGTTACAGATATCATCTTCTAATTCTTGTGTCTCTCTCTCTCTCTCTCTCTCTCTCTCTCTCTCGTAGCACAATAAAAAAATTCAATTATTATTATTAACGATTTGCGATGAAATTATCTTTGGTTCTCTTTTTTTGTTTTTTCCTTTCTTTCTTTCTTTCTCTACGATTAACCAAGATATTATTTCCCTACTTTCACTTTATCTTTACATCAATTTCTATCTCTGTCTCAGTTTTTTTTTCTTCTTCATTTTTATCTTTTTATTTTTTCACTCGAAGTGAAAGTTCTACAACGAAGATATTTTTAATAATTATTTTTATCTATATACACATTTAATATATCTTTTTTTTTTTTTGGATGAGTTCACATACGCGTGATTATCTTAACAAGTCAGTCACATTTTATTTAACTTACTTAATTTATTTTTTTTTTTTATTAAAAATTTGCATTTTCTTATTTATTCGATTATAGTAAATTAATTAGATTAGTATTATATATGTCAATGATATTTATGAAAAAATAGAAAGAAAAATATATTAATATAAACAAACAAAACAAAAATTAAAAAAACGATTAGAACAACATAGGAACGATAGCAAACCGAAGAATGCTCAAAAAACAAATACCACCGCGTTGGCGG
>NW_014569592.1:21706-27362 GCF_001313835.1 Polistes canadensis
AGTATAAAAAATATTTGCCGAAACTTTTCAAAGAAATGGCAAAGTAGGAAAAATTTGCAGCATCGCATTCTTTGCCATTTTATGAACCTTTTTAGATTGATTTATTACTCAATATAGTATTCAACGCGTAGATAAAAGAGTGTACTTTAATTTAATATAAAAATCATTACAATATGTTTGCCAAAAGTATAAAAATTTGTACCGAAACTTTTCAAAGAAATTGCAAAGGTGCACAATTTTCAGCATTGCATTCTCTGACATTTTCTAAACCTTTGAAAATTGATTTATAACTCGAAAAGGTATTCTACGCGTAGATAAAAGAGTGTACTTTTATTTAATATAAGTTTCATTAAAATCTAAAGTACATTCTTTTGTCTACGCGTAGACTACTTTGTCGAGTTATAAATCGATCTGCAAGGGTTCATAAAATGTCAGAGAATTCAATGCTGTTAATTGTGCATCTTTGCAATTTCTTTCAAAAGTTTCGGCGGTTAAATTCTTCTAACCGACAGAAGGATTTACAATAAAGCAGGATAAAAAATAGGAATTTATGATCTGTCAGTTATGGCGGAACTACCTATAAATAAAATGATGTACGTATAATAGGACCCAATTTTCAAATCGGTTGAATGCCGTTTTGCTTTTCAAGAAAAAGAAAACAAAATGTGCACCATATTTTGGCGAAAAAATGGAGTTACGGATTTTTCTTTTCATCGTTTCTTGCATTATTTTCAATACATATTAATTAAACATTATTTTGATTGAATTGAACAAAAATAGTATATACGACAAAAAAAAAACAAAAATACACGTATATATTAAAGAGTTTTGATATTAAATAATAAATTAAAATTATACGATATATTTATTTTTCTTAATGCTTATTACTATCATTAATAATAATTAATTATATAACAATCACGCGATTCGTTGTTATTTTAATGATGACGTCATGCATGATCAAAGACAAAAAAAATATAATACATAAATACATTTATATTTATAATATACGATACACACACACAAACCGTTATCTTTGACATTTTTTGTTTGTTTTGTTTTTCTCTTTTTCTTGTTACCCCGTACCGAGATAATATTTATGGAAAATAAAAAATAACGATTATTTTATCTCTTTTCTCTCCTTGTGTATTTTTTTTCTTTTTTTTTTATTCAAGAAATTTTCTCCACACGATCGTGTTTCTTATTTCGATATACGTATCGATACCTCGTTCCCGATCGACTAGTGTTAAATATATTCCGTATTCATTCATACATATGTAAGAAAACGTTTAACCCATATTCCTTTGCGCCGCCACGGTTTTGTATAAATTCGCGAAATTGTTCTTGCTACTTCGAATTCGTCGACAAAACCGTATTTGACTTTTTAAGAAGCGAAAGTTTCTCCACCTCCCCGTTCCCCATCTCAATTATTCCCTTAACCCCATGCATTTCGATCAAAAAGAAAAAAAGACACTTACACATTCATAGAAATCATATAAAAAGTAATAATATCAATAAAAAAACCAAGCGTGTATATCATTTTAATTTCGTATTCAATTTTATATTTACAAAAATTAAACGTTTGATATTAAAACCTTCTGTGACGGTGGCGAGGAGAGGGATGGGGGCAAGAAAGTTTCATTGTAAATTAAATATAACACACACATTGTCATTTGCAATTTTATATTTTATATTTAATTCCTAATTCTTTTTATTGTATTTTATTGTTTTCACAGAGAAAATCAATCGATATTTTGTAATGTTATATATCGTAATCATTTGATCATAATATATTATGGTTTTACATATTTTATTATTTATATTTTTAATTTATTTGATTAATTTTGTATTTTTTCTGAAAATTAAACGAAATGTACGATGCAAGAAATGAGTGTTTCAATTTATTATTTATTATTTATTATTATTATTAATTTTATTATTTATTAAACTTTGTCATGTTTTTCAAATATTTCATTCATTCATTTGTCATAAGAAACAATAATTGTTATTACTTTAAAATACCTTTTTTTTCATTTTTTTTCAAAACTTAAATCGGTTAATATTATACTTATGTATATTATTATAAAAAAAAAAGAAATATACATCGAAAGATCGAATTAGAAAAAAGAAAAAAAAGGAAAGAGTAAAGGGGATAAACTTCTCGCAGTTGGTCAAACAAGGAGTTCTTTGTGAGCCTTTGTGGAAAGGCAACGTTTATTGGAGTTTCTAATTCGGCAACGGAAGTGGCCGAAGGGCACTCGCGAAAACAGATCTTTGGGATTAAAATAGTTACTTCTGTATATAAAGTAGTATGGGATCACGTAGCGAGATCCTCCCTATTAGTAATAATAGAAATAATAAATTAACATCTTCTGACGAATGGAAATTAATCGATCATTCGATATTTCCTGTCTAATATTTTCCATTATTTTTTTTTTTATACTTTACCATTCAATTTTATTGTTTATCTTAATATTCTTTTATTCCTTACATTATTATTTCCAATTCACTTCTTTGTTAATAAATTTAATCGTAAAAACAAGCTCACTTCTTTAAATTGTATTTCTATTTTTAAATCTGTTATATCATAGAAATATACAATTTTTTGTTTAATATTTTATAAAATTTTTATGTAATAGATTTTATATTACAAATTTATTCTTCGTAATGTCGATTTAATCTTTCATAAATCGAAATTAACATTTATTAATAACAAATTCCGTCGACAGATGTTCGACATGTGTTATGTTAAAATAGTGGAAAAATGAAATAGAAATAATAAAAAAAAAAATTCAAATATATTTCATTACCATAATAAATAATACGATAATAAAGGAATTTCTAACGGGATAGAATAATACATTTTGATCCTAGATCCTATAATCTAACTCATTGTTAGATCTCATTTTAATAATCATTTACAAATGTATACTAACTTACACGTTTCTCGAATAATATCATTAAGTTAGGGTGGATAAGGTTAAGGGAGAGGGTTAGAAAGAATTATTTATCGAATTTCAATTCCAATCGTAATTATAAATAGAAAGTGTCTCGTTGTTATCAATATAATTTAAAATTATAACGTTTTTTTTTGGTTTCGTGAACATCAACGTTTTATCAACGGAACAACTGATTCCTTTTTATATTTTTTTTTATATTATTCTTTTTTTCTTTTATTTTTTTCTTCAGTGATAATCGATAACGAAAACGTCCTGTCTTGTCGTGCAGCATCCTCTCTCTCGTCGTCTCTTTTATCGTTTACAGAAGTCAGGTCACTGTAGGGGTTATCTCCAGTATGGATAAACCATATAAAGGCCTTTGAATTATGGCGTGGAAAGAAAGAGTAAACTGAAATGAGAATTTTTATAATATTTTGTTATATTATATACTCCAACTTAACTATTATTAACGTGATGCAACCAGTGGTCATAGAATTTTATATATTTGTTATATTTAATAATTTCAATTAAAAATCAATAGTTTATTTGAAATTAACATAAACAGATACACATACACATACATAATGCAATCAGTTGCATTTAACACGTCTCTTCCATTTAATATCCAATATAATATATATATATATATATACATATAATAATTTTTACAAATTTTTACAATTATACAAATAATAATATATGTAATTAACAAAAAATATAAATATTAAAGATTTTAATGTCCCCCCCTCTGTAAAAGGGAGGGGAGAATAATAAAAATAATATTTAAAATAAATCATTAAATGAATTTTTGTCTATATTTTTATTTAGTCAGTCAACTGTTAATAATTATTGGTCACAATATATTAATAATATAAAAAGAAATATTATATATGAAAAAAAAACACTTATGTTTCCAATCTTTTGCATCCCCAAACCGGCGGATGTGGATAGCTCAGTGGGTAGAGCACTCTCCTTTCAATTTCAACATCCTTAGGATCGAGTCTCGGTGGGTCCCCAAAAATGAGCCCTTTTTCCACGTGTAATTTAAGAAAATAGCGTTTTACCATCTTCGTTACGCTGCACAAAAATGCAATTAAAGTGCAAATAACGAAAAGGAAAATATGATTTCAACTGAAAATACATATTACCACAACTGTACGGAGTGTGTGGTTTCACGTATTTCACGAGGAACTATAAAAATACCGAAAGTTGACGAACGAGGATGGCAGTTTATGTTGCCATCCTGACTTTTCTTTTTTTTTTTTATTATTTTTTTTTATTTTATTTTGTTTCTTATTTAATCGTAAAAGATAATAATTTGTATATTCAATCCAGTAATATAATATACAATAAATATATATAAAATTTTGTGAAAAAAATGATTAATATTAAAGTTACATTCGGTTTTATAATAAATCATTTTAACAGTAATTTTATGATTTATTTTCTAATGTAAATAATTAGTGATAATATAAAATAAATGATGTCAATGATTTAGCCGTTCGTTCGGAAACATATTTTCAAGGGTTGGTTGAAAAAATATCACTCGATATTTCCGTATAAAAAAGGGAAAGTAAAAGAAGAAAAACAACATTTACAGAGAGAATAATTAATGAAATATTTTCATATCTTCTAATGTGAAAGATTTTTAAATTAAATTAATATACGTAACGCGATCAGTAATTTATTATAACGATTGATATTCATTAATATTCACTTTAAAAGTTACTAATAGTACTAGCAAAGTACGAGAAAGGGAAGGTGTGTATATGGTATCTATGTATACTATATGTATCTCTTTCTCTTTCACTCTCTCTCTCTTTCTCTTTCTCTCTATATATTTCTTACCATGTCAAATCGAAACCAAAACAAATAAGCTATACGAAAATGTAGGGATAATTGGTAACGGTCAACAATGTTACTAGGACGATTCTTCTTAATGTTGGCAACGATATTAAAAGGGAGGACGTTGTAGCTTTTTGCGATAGTTTGGGGTGAACGAACGATTGATATATTAATAAAAAGCAGCCCTGACGTGTCTGTTAATCACATTTGTTCGGACACCTGTAACATCGTTTAATGACTATTATTTCTCCTTTATCAATGCGACTCGTTAACTAAAAACTTCGAATATGTTTATTAAATGTCTGTGTTTACAATATAAAAAAGATATAAAAATAAAATATAGAAAATGTGAAAAAAAGCTACAAAATCGTAATTAGAAATCGAAGGACGATGTCTATTTTTCATATAATGACTCAAGAAACGAATTCGATTATGAAATTAATCGTCAAAAAAATGGATTACACACGATTTATCTTGCAACACGAAGAATTATAATCAGGAAATAATTACGTTCACAATTCGTAGTTTAAATAATTTTTCATTTTTTTTTTGTTTTATTCTTTTTTAATTTAATCCACTTTTTATCGACAATAATTACTGGCACAATTACATTATAATTATATTATGACTTAAAGGAGGAGATTAAACAAAAAAAATCATCGTTATTCATTCATCGTTATGATGAACGAGAGTGACAGCTTATATATCCAATTTGTTTATAYCCTAWCCGGTAGTCCCTGATAGCTCAGGCGTTAGAGACGAGGTCTCTCGACTACCAACAACATCAGTGGATCGAATCCCAGTAGAGGATCCTTTCTTGGCGAAGGCAACTGGGGAAATATCATGATCCGAAGAAACTAAGAAAAGTCGTC